>NC_052403.1:9829563-9898348 GCF_009389715.1 Phoenix dactylifera
ACATAGTGGGCCAATAGAAACCACATTGCAAAACTTTTGCAACAGTTTTCTTAGAGGCAAAGTGTCCACCGCAAGCATCAGTGTGGCAGAAAGAAAGTACGCTTTGTATATCATGATCCGGTATGCATCGTCTAAAGATTTGATCATTGCAATATTTAAACAAATAGGGTCGTCATAGTAATAATCTTTACTTCGCGCAAGAAAATTTTTCTATCTGTCGACCCCCAATGCTCCGGCATCCGGCTTGTAACAAGAAAATTTACAATATCCGCATACCATGGTATACTAGAAAGTGCAAACAACTGCTCTTCAGGGAATGAGTCCTTGATGGAAAACTGTGGCACTGAATCATGAAAAACTAATCATGATAAATGGTCAGCAACCACATTCTCTACTCCTTTTTTATCTTTGATAGTGATGTCAAATTCTTGGAGTAGAAGTATCCATCGTATTAAGCGTGGTTTGGCCTCTTTCTTATCCAACAAATATTTTAGTGCCGCATGGTCCGTGGAAGATAACAATAGGAGCACCAAGGATATAAGAGCGAAATTTATCTAAGGCAAATACTAACTGCAAGCAATTCCTTCTCGGTGGTAGTGTAATTCATTGAGCATCGTTTAAGGTTTTGCTTGCATAGTAAATGACATATGGCTTATTATCCTTGCGTTGTCCTAGGACAGCTCCTATGGCATAGTCGCTAGCGTCGCACATAATCTCAAAAGGTAATGACCAATCGGTGTGGTCGCACGATGGGTGCAGTGCTAAGCATAGACTTCAACTTTCGAATGCCTCCTGACAGGTTTCAGTCCAATTGAACGGTGTATCAAGGATAGGAGATTACATAATGGTCGAGATATGACACTAAAGTCCTTGATGAACCTCCTATAAAATCCGGCGTGACCCAAAAATGATCTAACATCTCTAACCGTCTTGGGTGCAGGTAGCTTAGCAATTAAATCAGTCTTAGCTCTATCTACTTCCCATGCCCTTCGATGAAACAATATGTCCTAAGACAATTCCCTTTGGCACCATTGAAGTGGCATTTCTCCCAATTCAGTATCAAATTCTTTTCCATACATCGAAGCTAAGATAGCTTGTAAATGTGACAGGCAATCATCAAATGTGTCGCCAAAAACGGAGAAGTCGTCCATGAACACTTCCAAAAATTTCTCGTTCATGTCTTCAAAGATGCTGAGCATGCATCTTTGGAATGTTGCAGGTGCATTACACAACCCGAATGGCATTCGTCAGAAAGCAAATGTGCCAAAAGGACAAGTGAAGGTAGTCTTCTCTTGATCTTCCGGTGAAATTTCAATTTGATAATATCCCGAATAGCCATCGAGAAAACAATAGAAATCATGCCCTGCAACCCTCTCCAATACTTGGTCTAGGAAGGGTAGAGGAAAGTGATCCTTTCGTGTGACTAAATTCAGCTTTCGGTAGTCAACACACATGCACCAACTCGTAGGGACACGAGTTGGAACTAGTTCACCTTGTTCATTTTCTACTACCGTCAAACCCGATTTTCTTAGGAACGACTTGAGTAGGGCTTACCCACTTGCTGTCGGAAATTGGGTAAATAATACCCACGTCAAGCAACTTGAGGACTTTCTGCCTTAACCACATCTCTCATTGTAGGATTTAACCTTCGTTGCATTTGCCTTGTGGTTTTGGCATTATCCTCCAAATATATCCGGTGCGTGCAAATTAAGGGGCTAATTTCCTTCAAATCGGCAATAGACCACCCTAAGGCTCCTTTATGATTCTTTAAACATCAATTAATTTTCTTTCTTGGGTATGATCAAGTCCAGACGAGATGATTACAGGAAAAGTATCTTCGGGTCCAAGAAAAGCATACTTAAGTTCCTTTGGTAAGGGTTTCAATTCGAGCTTGGGTGCTTGCTCATGGGATGGTACTATTTTCACCTCTTGAGGCGACAATCCCTCAAATTCTCCTACTTTTGGTCTCCACCCATTGACCATCTTGATATCCTGATTATCCACAATAGGTGTGACTGACAAATCACCATCATTGGTGCCATTAGGACACCAATCAATCAAGCTATCGTTGAATGGGTCGTTAATTGCTTTAGCTAACAAATAATCTTCTGCGATGGTTTCAACCCAATCAACCTCCTTACTCTCTTCGGGATCGTTGGGTTGTTTGCACACATTAAAAATATTCAGTTCTAAGGTCATGTTACCAAAAGAAAGCTTCATGACGCCATTCCTACAATTAATCAATGCATTAGAAGTTGCAAGGAATGGACGTCCTAAAATGACCGGAATCTGAGACAGTGAGTTCAAAGCCGGATGTGTGTCCAATACAATAAAATCGACAGAAAAATAGAACTTGTCTACTTGGACTAATACATCCTCGATAATTCCTCTTGGAATTTTAACTGACCTGTCAGCTAATTGCAAAGTGATGGAGGTTGGCTTCAACTTACCTAAACCAAGTTGCTTATATACAGAATATGGCAACAAATTCACACTCGCCCCTAAATCTAACAATGCTCGCTCTATCCTAAAGTCACCTATGATGCATGAGATGGTTGGGCAACCTGGATCTTTAAATTTAGGGAGAATGTTGTGCTGCAAATAGCACTCACATTTCAGTTAAAAATGCCTTCTTCTTAACATTTAATCGGCGTTTGACAGTACACAAGTCCTTCAAAAATTTGGCATATGAGGGTACTTGTTTGATTGCATCAAGAAGAGGTATGTTGGTCTTTACTTGTTTAAAAAGCTCAAGAATTTCAGAATTAGGTTCGAGCTTTTGCAACGGCTTTAACCGTTGTGGAAAAGGTGGAGGAAAAGGACATTCAACTTTCTTGGTAGAAGTTGGGACCTCAACTTCTTCTTTGTCCCTTTCATCGACTTTGGGAGCATCAGAATTAGAAGTGACCTGCGGTCTCGATGGGACGGTTTGATCAATGACTTTCTCATTACGCAAAGTCATGATGCTTTTTGCATGTTCTGTATGTTGGGTTGTGGAGCCTGATCCATTCCCTTTTCTTTCAAGACCCCTATGTGCACTATGGTGGTGGAGGATCAAGGGAAGACAAGCCGGAAAGAGTTCGAAAAGATTCAGAGTTGAATCAGCAAAGAAAAAAAATTTCAGCAAGGTTCGGAGTCGACTCCAGCAGACTTGGAGTCGACTCTGGCACGCAGGCAGACTTGGCACAGTCTTGGAGTCGACTCCAGATCCATAGGAGTCGACTCCCCAGTGTTGGAGTCGACTCGAGAACTCCAGGAGTCGACTCCCACAGGCAGACAGAGAGGCTTTTTCTGTGGACTGTGGCCGAGTCGACTCGCAGAATTGCGGGAGTCGACTCGAGCACGATTTTCACGCGAGGCTGAGTTATGAACCGGGTTCAAGCCAAGGTTTTTTGAAGCCCTAATCAAAGTAAGTGATTGGGAGGTATATATAGACTTCTTGTGGGACACGAGAGGTGTGTGGCAACCTTGAGAAACCCTAGAACTCATCAACGAGAAGTTTCCAAAAGGAGATCCTTTGTGTGCATCAGGAAGACGACGCGTTGCTCGTCTTGAGAGAGATTGTTTTGCTGTAAGAAAGAGAGTTTGTTCTCTTCTCTTGAATCTCTGTAACTTTCTTTGATTATATAGTGAAGTATTGATCTGTGCGGCTGTGGACGTAGGAGCAAGGGACTCCGAACCACATAAACTTGGGTGTCTTGTGCGTTTGTTATTGTTTCTTGCCGTGTCCTTTTTCTCCTACTATTTCTTATATTCCGCAATCGTAGGGTTGAATCCCTAACAACTGGTATCAGAGCCATCTGGTTCAAAGGAAAAAGTGGGAGCAATGGCGGCTGAAGAAGGCAAGGTCAAGATTGACAGATTTGACGGCAAAGACTTTGGTTTCTGGAAGATGCAGATCGAAGATTATTTATATCAGAAGAAACTTCATCTACCTCTTGAAGGTATGAAACCGACAGATATGTCACAGGCCGACTGGGATTTAATGGATCGTCAGGCTTTGGGAGTTGTTCGCTTGACGTTGGCTCGAAACGTTGCGTTCAACGTTTTGGAAGAGAAGACAACAGCAGGTTTGCTGAGAGCATTGTCGAATATGTATGAAAAACCCTCGGCCTCCAACAAGGTGTACCTGATGCGCCGTTTATTCAATCTGAAGATGAGTGAAGGTTCCTCTGTTACTGATCACATCAATGAGTTCAATCTGATTACGAGCCAGTTGAGTTCGGTGGAAATCAGTTTTGAAGATGAAGTTCGTGCCCTAATTCTTCTATCCTCCTTGCCAGAAAGTTGGGGTGCAACGGTGACAGCTGTAAGCAGTTCCTGCGGCTCAAACAAACTGAAGTTTGAGGAGGTCCGAAATCTGATACTCAGTGAAGATATCAGAAGGAGGGAGTCTGGTGTGAAATCTGGTTCGATTTTGAACACATCTGAAGGCAGAGGAAGAACTGTGCAACGCAGTGAAAACCGTGGCAGATCGAAGTCTAAGAGGAGGAGCAAGTCTAGATCGAAAGGCGATGGCTGCTGGCATTGTGGCAAGATGGGCCACACGAGGAAGAATTGTTGGCTTAGAAAGAAGAATCCAAGCAAGGGGCAGAACGAGGTGTCCGTGAATGCAACCACAGATGAAGCCAACGATGCTTTGATTCTCAGCGTGGACAGCCCTATGGAATCGTGGATACTAGACTCTGGAGCTTCGTTTCATTCCACCTCACGGAAGGAGTGTATGCTAAACTACACTGCAGGAGACTTCGGAAAGGTTTATCTCGCTGATGATGAGCCTTTAGATATTGTGGGGACAGGTGAAGTTCATATCAAGATGATGAATCAGTCAGTGTGGAAACTGAAGAATGTGAGGCATATCCCAGGCTTGAAGAGAAACTTGATTTCTGTTGGGCAGCTTGACAGCGAAGGGTATGTTACTACCTTCGTAGGTGGTTCATGGAAAATCACCAAAGGAGCTATGGTGATAGCACGTGGGAACAAGTTGGGGACTCTCTACATGACCAATGACACCAAGGATACGGTGGCATTAACAGAAACAGGTGCAGATAGTTGTCTTTGGCATCGCAGACTTGGACATATGAGTGAGAAAGGTATGAAGATGATGGTGAAGAAGAACAAGCTAGCAGATCTGAAAACTGTTGATGTAGGTCTCTGTGAAGACTGCATATTTGGGAAGCAGAAAAAGGTTAGTTTCTCAAAGGGTGGAAGAACACCGAAGACAGAAAAGCTAGAGCTTGTACACACAGATGTGTGGGGGCCTTCACCGGTTGCATCTCTTGGAGGCTCACACTATTATGTCACGTTCATTGACGACTCTACCAGAAAGGTTTGGATTTATTTCATGAAGCACAAATCAGAGGTATTTGTCACCTTCAAAAAGTGGAAAAGTCTGGTGGAGAATGAATCTGGTGCAAAGATAAAACGACTAAGGTCTGACAATGGCGGTGAGTATGACAGCAGTGAGTTCAAGGAATTCTGCGCAGTGAATGGAATCCGAATGGAGAAGACAATACCGAGCACACCGCAGCAAAATGGGGTGGCTGAGCGAATGAACAGAACCCTGAACGAGAGAGCCAATAGTATGAGGATCCATGCTGGTTTGCCCAAGATGTTTTGGGCTGAGGCAGTCAACACCGCAGCGTATCTAATAAACAGAGGCCCGTCGGTTTCCCTAGATTGCAAATTGCCTGAAGAAGAGTGGACAGGAAAAATAGTAAATTTGTCACACTTGAGGGTCTTTGGGTGTGTCTCCTTTGTGCACATTAATGCAGAGAAAAGGGACAAGCTAGATGCAAAGTCCAGAAAGTGTTTCTTCATTGGATATGGTACAGATGATTTTGGTTACAAGTTCTGGGATGCACAGAACCAGAAGGTCATCAGAAGCAAGGATGTGATATTCAATGAGCGAGTTCTCTATAAGGACAAGAATACTTCAGATCTTGAGAGTGCAGGGGAGCAAAGCAAGGAAAAACAGCAAGTTGAGCTGCAAGAGATTACAGAAGAAGATGTTGCCAAAAGTTTTCAGAAAAATCCTGAAAATTCAGAAACTGTTGTGGCACAACCTCAACCAAGTATACCACAGCTGAGAAGATCAACAAGAATCTCGAGACAACCGGATAGATATTCATCCTCTTTACATTATCTGCTATTGACAGATGGAGGTGAACCCGAGTGTTATGAAGAAGCCATGGAAAGTGAAGATTCGGTGAAGTGGGAGTTAGCCATGAAGGACGAGATGAAGTCCTTGGATAGAAATCAAACTTGGGAACTCTGTTTACTACCAGAAGGCAAGAAGGCTTTACAGAACAAGTGGGTCTACAAAGTTAAAGAGGAACATGATGGCAGCAAAAGGTACAAAGCAAGGTTGGTTGTGAAAGGCTTCCAACAGAAGGAAGGTATTGACTACACTGAGATTTTCTCTCCGGTAGTCAAATATTCAACAATCAGAGTGATTCTGAGTATTGTGGCAGCAGAAAATCTATATTTGGAGCAGTTGGATGTTACGACTGCATTTCTTCATAGAGAGATTGATGAAGACATCTACATGCAGCAACCTATCGGCTTTGCAGTCCCTAGCAAGGAGAACCTTGTATGCAAGCTGAAGAGAAGTTTGTATGGTTTGAAACAGGCCCCGAGGTTGTGGTACAAAAAGTTCGATGGATTCATGATCAACAATGGTTTTGTAAGATGTCAAGAAGATCATTGCTGTTATCTTAAGGTACTTGATGGCAGTTTTATCATCTTACTTTTGTATGTTGACGACATGTTGATAGCCGGACCGAACCTACAAGAGATTGAAAGATGGAAGAAAGAGCTATCAAGGAAGTTTGCAATGAAAGACATGGGTGCAGCAAAACAGATGCTTGGGCTGAGGATTGAAAGGGATAAGGTGGCTGGAACACTGAAGCTTTCTCAAGCTAACTACATTGATAAGGTGTTGAATAGATTCAATATGACAGATGCAGATTCTGTGAAGACACCTTTAGCGAGCCATTTCAAACTTTCAAAAGAGCAATCACCCAAGGATGATGAGGAGCTGAAGAAGATGTCAAGGGTACCATATGCTTCAGCTGTAGGCAGCTTGATGTATGCTATGATATGCACGAGACCCGACATTGCACATGCAGTGGGAGCTGTGAGCAGATACATGGCCAATCCGGGTAGACAACATTGGGAGGCTGTCAAGTGGATCCTAAGATATTTGAAAGGTACCAGAAATGTAGGCTTGTGTTATAGAAAAGGCAGTCAAACACTACAAGGTTTTGTGGATGCAGACCTGGGAGGTGATACTGACACTAGAAGAAGCACCACAGGGTATGTTTATACCATAGGCGGAACAGCAGTGAGCTGGTTCTCACAATTGCAAAAGATCGTTGCTCTTTCGACAACAGAGGCAGAATATGTTGCCATTACAGAAGCCAGTAAGGAGATGATTTGGCTACAAAACCTTCTGAAAGAGCTGGGCAGAGAACAGAACTGTAGTGTACTATTCTGCGACAGTCAGAGTGCTATTCACTTAGTTAAGAACCCAATGTTTCATGCGAGAACGAAGCACATACAGCTGAGATATCACTTCATCAGGAAGTTGCTAGAAGATGGCAGTTTGTTACTTGAGAAGATTCAAGGAGCAAAGAATTCAGCGGATATGTTGACTAAGACAGTCACTACAGAGAAATTGAGGCTATGCATGGCCTCAATTGGCCTCCAAAGCTAGTTGAATGGAGGTGCCGCACAGAGAATACAGATCAAGATATAGAAGTTTGTTTATTTTTCAGATAGATGCACAATTGGATGTATCAGTCTCCAAGTGGGAGAGTTGTTGGGTTGTGGAGCCTGATCCATTCCCTTTTCTTTCAAGACCCCTATGTGCACTATGGTGGTGAAGGATCAAGGGAAGACAAGCCGGAAAGAGGTCGAAAAGATTCAGAGTTGAATCAGCAAAGAAAAAAAATTTCAGCAAGGTTCGGAGTCGACTCCAGCAGACTTGGAGTCGACTCTGGCACGCAGGCAGACTTGGCACAGTCTTGGAGTCGACTCCAGATCCATAGGAGTCGACTCCCCAGTGTTGGAGTCGACTCGAGAACTCCAGGAGTCGACTCCCACAGGCAGACAGAGAGGCTTTTTCTGTGGACTGTGGCCGAGTCGACTCGCAGAATTGCGGGAGTCGACTCGAGCACGATTTTCACGCGAGGCTGAGTTATGAACCGGGTTCAAGCCAAGGTTTTTTGAAGCCCTAATCAAAGTAAGTGATTGGGAGGTATATATAGACTTCTTGTGGGACACGAGAGGTGTGTGGCAACCTTGAGAAACCCTAGAACTCATCAACGAGAAGTTTCCAAAAGGAGATCCTTTGTGTGCATCAGGAAGACGACGCGTTGCTCGTCTTGAGAGAGATTGTTTTGCTGTAAGAAAGAGAGTTTGTTCTCTTCTCTTGAATCTCTGTAACTTTCTTTGATTATATAGTGAAGTATTGATCTGTGCGGCTGTGGACGTAGGAGCAAGGGACTCCGAACCACATAAACTTGGGTGTCTTGTGCGTTTGTTATTGTTTCTTGCCGTGTCCTTTTTCTCCTACTATTTCTTATATTCCGCAATCGTAGGGTTGAATCCCTAACACTGTATGCGAACTAGAGGGAGCCATATTATTACTACCGTGCACTTGTGGGTTAGGTTGGGGTTGAGCTGGAAGCTTACCCTTCTCTTGGGTACTTAGGACGGTAGTCAACATTGACAATTGGTTCCTTATGTCTTCAAAATTTCGAGTATTTTGAGCATTGATATTAGCTTGACCTTGTAGAAAAGTTTGTATGGATTGCAAGGTATCCTCGATATTTGGCTTTTGAGAAGGTGATGGTGCATAAGTAGGATGTACAGGTGGAGGAGCTGAATGGTGTGACTGTTGAGGATGATCGTTTCTCCACCTAAAGTTTGGATGATTCTTCCAACCAGGGTTATAGGTATTCGAGTATGGATCGTTATAAGGCTTTTGGTAGGAGTTCATAGCATTTGCTTGATCGTGCAAGACTTCTTTGAATGCCGGTATGGTGGGACAATCAGTAGTAGTATGACCCGACATATCGCAGATACCACAACACTCGTTTCTAAGCTCTAAAGTCTTGACAGGTTCAACCTTCCTAAGCTCAATTTCTTCTACCTTCCTAGTGAGGGCTGCCATTTTAGCATGAAGATCATCATCAGTTCTAAGGTTGTAAAGGCCTCCCTATACAGAGCTAGTAGGCTTAGGCAAAGACTTATTGTTTCTATCCCCGTTATCCCAAAGTTGGGCAGTCTCAGCAAGGGAATCCAAATACTCCCATGCCTCATCAGGTTGTTTTTCTAAAAATCTACCATTGCACATGGTCTCTACAAATTGTTTCAACTGTGGAGATAAACCTTCATAAAAGAAGCTAATGGTTCTCCAAGTTTCGAATCCGTGATGAGGGCATGAGAGAAGAAGGTCTTTAAATCTTTCCCAACATTCATAAAATGTTTCATTATCTTTTTGTTGGAAATTGCTGATATGTCTTTTCAAAAAGTTAGTCCTTTGTGTGGGGAAGAACTTCTTTAAAAATTCTCTCTGCATATCTTGCCAATTTCTTATTGATCTAGGTCGCAAAGAGTTTAGCCATGTTTTGGCCTTATCCTTTAGAGAGAAAGGAAACAATGTCAACTTGAGGACATCCTCGGTGACATTTGGCACTCTAAATGTAATGCTCAATTCTTCAAAATCCTTTAAATGAAGATACGGACTCTCGGACTCTAACCCGTGGAACTTGGGCAGCAATTGGATTACTCCGGATTTGATGTCAAAATGTCCTACATTATCAGGAAAAATTATGCATGAAGGTTGACTAGTCCTAGCCGGTTGTAGGTATTATCTTAGGGTCATAACATTGGGTTCTCGTTCTCGATTGTGGTGACTTCCCGCATCTTCATTTAAATCAGCCATCTCACAAGGTGTGAGATACTGCGAAGGAATTTCAGGGATATGTCCTAAGGGATGATCTAAAGTTGTACGACTTAATCGACCGGTGTCGTCCCTATTCCACTTTAGCATGCAAAATATTTTCCTCTTTTTTTTTCTTTTTCTTTTTTTAAAAAAATAAAAGAAAATAAAAAATAAATATAAGTACCAACTAAAGTTACCCTAAAACAATATCCTAAAACAAAAATTTTATTCACAATCAAACATGCAACAAAACATTACACCTCAATTTCTAATGTTTTTCTTAAATTTCTAGACAGCTCCTAACTGGTTTGAAGAGGACACCTAAGCCTCCAATCCGGTCTAATGAACCGAGTTGACCAGGTAAGCTCCTAGGTAAGTGGAGGGGTCACGATGCGTTCGCAAAGGTCCCATTTAAAACCCACTTGCCTCGAACAGATGATCTGTCTCCCTTATAGGGACAAAGCTTGCCTAGACATCAACTAAGCCATAGAGCGAAATTGGTGCAACTTTCGGTGGTCTTCGTCCTATTGAGCTCGAATGTCCTTAGGGGCCAACGTCTAGTTGATTTTAGTTAAGCTTAGGATATTTATGCACTGGAGTGATTTTTGGGCTAAGGACGAGTGATGAAATCCCGACCTTATCTTTTTAAATGGGTTCAGCCCTTAGAATATTTTATGCTGATGCCTTATACTATATGCAACAATCAAGAGATTTTTTTTTTAATGTTTTATGACATGACATTAAATTTCATTGAATAGGTGATCAAGCAAATTAATTATTTTTTTTTTTAAATTTTATGAGTTGACGTTTGAAATTTGAATTCTGAAATTTGAAATTTGAATTCTGAAATTTGAAATTTGAAATTTGAAATTTTAGGTTTTCCCTCTTTTTTTATTTTTGAATAATCACCCTTGATCTGTTCTTAAGGTTTCTTTTCTTCAATTTTTAATTAGCAACAAGGGTTAATGAGATATAATAACAATATAATTCTGATTCTAAAAAAAATAAATGCAGAAAATTTAAAGTAGAAAGCAGCAAGGTTTCGTATTAATCTGATGGTCTTAAAAATATCAGAATGTCAATCAGACCGTTCCGATTATCTAACAATGTGTCTTGCACTAGCTGACCAAATTTGAATCAAATCAGACGGCTAATTTCTATGATATCGGAGTTTGATGCCAACTGTGCAGGGAATTAAAAATAGTAGTAAAGATGCAATTTTTTTTTTTCAAAAGAAAAATACTAACTACTAAGGTAAAAATTAAATCTAAAATTATACTAATAACTCAGCCGTTCCCCGGCAACGGCGCCAAAAACTTGGTGCAAAAATAAAACTGCTCTCCCAAGTGCAGGAGAATCGCACAAGTAATATAACTCGGGAGTCCGAGGTCGATTCCTCAGGGAACGATCTATAGATTATTAGCGTAATTTTTAGATGTAATTTTCAGTTGATTTTCAAAAGTTAAAAACAGAGAATTAATAGATAACTAAACAGAGTTCAAGAATATAGAGAAGGCTAGGGATCCGGAATCCTCCTTGACAATATTACTTTCATCAAATAAACTTGGCGATTCTTGATTAAGGATTAATATGATAGGGTAGTCCTAATCATGGAATATAAAATCTGAAAACATGAATTAAACATCCAAGTATTTATCGTGCCGGTTACGTCTACGACAAATCAAGCATCGAAACAATCCATGCATCAATAAATATAAACCATACAAGATCTATCTAATAAATAAATATGCAAGAACCCAAAACATACCAATGGATATAAAACAATTAAAATTTAAAGTTTAGAGTGTACTTGATGAAAACAACATGACAAGGGTTCATCCATCACCCTTTGCCAAGGGAATTAGCAAGCCATTACAAACATCAACATCTCTCCCTTTCTCACTCCCTTTTTTTTCTCTTTTTCTTTTTGGAAACAGGGCATACCCTGTTTCCTTCTTCTCTTTTCCCTCAACTGCAGCCGCCGGATCCCCTGTTCTTCCTCTTCTTCTCTTTTGAAAAACCGAGTCCCTTCTCTCCTCTATTTTTTTGTGTGGGAACCGGAACCCCCTTTTCATCATCAGCCGAGGGAAATATATAGATAGCATTCGATCCCCCCTTTGCATGCGATGGAGATCAACGGAAGGGCTGCATCTCGGGCGATGATCAGGATGATGGGATCGCGGGCTGCTGGGAGGCGCTGATCACGGGCTCGTGCAGACGCTGTGGAGGAGGCGGACGGCTGGGAATTGGATGCGAGAATGGATCACGGAGGCTGATTTGAGGGAAAGAGGCAGACGCGGGTTGAGGCTTGGAGGTGAAGCAGAATTGGTGGAGGAGCGTGATCTCTTCCGGACGACCGCTGGGAGCTTGGGAGATCTCGAGGGCTGATACGGGCGGAAGCATGGGATGCGGCTTCTGATCACGGGTTTCGGGCGGACGCCGTGGATACGGGATGATGACGAACGCGATGAAGACTTTGGATGCCTGAGATTGGGCACGGGAGCTTGGATTGGGAGATCATTGCGAGAGGAGCTGGATGTTGATCACGGGATGCTAGGATTGGGTGCGGGGATCAGATCACAGATCCTAGCTCACGGACGGCTGGAATCTGGAGTTGCATTGCGGAATTTGGGGAGTCGCTTGGGTGCGCGAAAGAAGAGTCATAGACTCTATTCTGCAGTTGGAAGGATGCATCCTTTTTAGATGAATTTATATAAAATAATGTTAAAAATTATAATAAATGCTAAGGATAAAATATTAATCATGCAAATGTTAACATCTATTATTTATCATTATTTTGCTAGCATTTGGCTAAGTTAATTGGTACTTAGATCGCACTTTTGTGCTCTCATCAAACCATCTAGCTTTTGTCTCACATTTTAAACCCAAACATATAGAAGAAGCTGAAAAAGATGTAAATTGGATAAATGCGATGCAAGAAGAATTAAACCAATTTACTAGAAACAAGGTATGGAACGTAGTTGAACGACCCTCTGAATATTCAATTATAGGTACCAAATGGATATATAAAAATAAACTTGATGAAAATGGAATTGTAATTAGGAATAAGGCTAGACTAGTAGCAAAGGGCTATAATCAAGAAGAAGGTATAGATTTTGATGAAACCTTTGCTGCTGTAGCTAGACTTGAGGCAATTAGACTATTACTAGCATTTGCATGCTCTAAGGATTTCAAATTATTTCAAATGGATGTAAAAAGTGCATTTTTAAATGGGTATATTAATGAGAGAGGTGTATGTGGAACAACCTCCTGGTTTTGAAAATCATCAATACCCTAATCATGTGTATAAATTGAACAAAGCACTTTATGGTTTGAAACAAGCACCTAGAGCATGGTATGAAAGACTTAGCAAATTGCTACTAGAACATGAGTTCACTAGGAGAAATGTAGATACAACACTGTTTTTAAAGAAGAAAAACAAAGATATGTTAGTAGTGCAGATTTATGTTGATGATATTATTTTCGGTGCTACTAACAATCGCCTCTGCGAAGAATTTGCTGACTTGATGCAGAGTGAGTTTGAAATGAGCATGATGGGAGAGCTGAACTATTTCCTCGGACTTCAAATCAAACAATCTGAAAAAGGGATCTTCATCAATCAAGCTAAATACATCAAGGAGATGCTTAAGAAGTTTGATATGGAGGGAAACAAGTCAATCAGCACACCCATGAGCTCATCATGCAAACTAGACCAAGATGAATCAGGTAAATCTGTAGATCAAAAGATGTATAGAGGTATGATAGGATCCTTATTATATCTCACTGCAAGTAGACCTGATATCATGTTTAGTGTATGCATGTGTGCTAGATATCAGTCTAATCCTAAGGAATCTCATCTAATTGCAGTCAAGAGAATATTTAAATATCTAATAGGAACGAAAAATATAGGTTTATGGTATTCTAAAGAATCTAGCCTGAACTTAATAGGATACACAGATTCAGACTTTGCTGGTTGTAAACTTGATAGAAAAAGCACCAGCGGGTCATGTCAATTCTTAGGAGAAAATTTAATCTCATGGTTTAGCAAAAAACAAAACTCGGTTGCATTATCTACTGCTGAAGCTGAATATGTTGCTGCCGGAAGTTGTTGTGCTCAAATCATGTGGATCAAACAACAACTGGAAGATTATAGAATTAAACAAGATAAAATTCCTATTAATTGTGACAATACAAGTGCCATTAATCTAACTAAAAATTCAATTCAGCATTCAAGAACTAAACATATTGAGATAAGACATCACTTCATAAGAGATCATGTACTGAATGGTGATGTGACACTTCAATTTGTTTGCACTGATGATCAATTAGCTGATATCTTCACAAAACCCTTGAGTGAAGAGAGATTTAGTGTGCTTAGGAGAGGATTAGGAGTGATTGATCCATCCTAGTGATGTTCTCTTCTAGTTCATTGATTTTGATGATTAGGTTGTGTTAAATATAGAGTCTCTCATCGATAATCATCAAATCAGATCATAACTTAGTGATTGTTCCTTGGTTGGTACGAAAATAGCATGATTTTTAGGTGCGTGCCAGAGTTCGAGTCGATTCGGATACGTTTCAGAGTCGGCTCATGAGGGGGAGTCGACTCGCACATAGACGGGAGTCGACTCGAGGTCGATGGCAGCATAAGGGGAGTCGACTCGCGCATATTTTGGAGTCGACTCGCGACTTACTGGAGTCGACTCGCGGTCGGGATCTGAGTTTTTAACCCTAATCCAAGCGTTTAATCAACACTTCCATTCATCGCCTCCACTATTCACAAAACCCTAGAGCCGTCTCCGACATCGTCTCCGACCTCCGTTAGGGTTTTTCCGTCAAGGTTCTTCCGTCCATTAGGGTTTTACCCCATCCCTAGGTCAAACATGCCCCGTAAGACGGTTGTCCCAAGCCGGAAGAGGCCCCAACCCGCGAGCGGCGCCGAGCGACGGTCCAAGGCTCGGAATGATCCCGTGAGGCCACAACCTCCGGTTCGTTCCCCGCCGAGGCCGGTTCCCTCGCGACCGTGCGCCGGGAAGGCGGTCTCCACCGGGAGATACGTCAACTTCGACTATCTCTCCCGGGAGGGCTTCACTATAGGAGATAGGTTGAGGGCCCAGGGACTCGAGTTCTTTTGTTCCCTAGATCTCCCCACATACCCAGGGCTAGTTAGGGAGTTCTATGGTACCGTGTCCAGGGGGAATGGTGGGATACAGGGAACCGTAGCGGGTGTCCCGTTATTTATTTCGGAGGATTTCATTGCTCAAATCCTCCATCTTCCCCAAGTAGGGGTATCTCCTACTCATCCGGCCGATAGGACTGAGGCCCTTACGGCCATATTAGGGAGTCCACCCCAGTCCCCACTAGATGAGGTGTCCGCTAGTTCACTGTCAGTTGAAATGCGGCTCCTCTTGAGTATCATCTCTAGGACCCTTTTTCCTAAGACCGGCCGCTTCGATTTTGTATCTGAGAGGGACCTAGCCCTTATGTTCTACATCCTTCAGGATACTCCAATTAACTTCCCAAAACTCATTTACAAATACCTATGTGAGCCACTAGACAGACCTAGGCTCACCCTTCCTTATGGGATGATGTACACCCTGATCTTTAGGGAGTCCGAGATCCCCATTCCTGAGGGGGAACCCTCTCGCACACTGCGATGGACAGATCGCATGAGTGAGGGAACCCTACACAGGATGGGATTTCATAAGGTAGAGGGAACCTGGGTCAGGAAACCATCCTCCTCCACACCTACTGCTAGACACTCCCCCAGTCCTGATCCTGACTCAGACTTTTCCACCTATCCCTCCACCTCAGCACCATCCACCTCAGCCGGACCCTCATCTTCAGCACCACCTACTCAGCCGACAGAGGTCCGGATATCACCTGAGCAGCTCCGGGAGTTGCGACAGGAGATAGTGAGGGATCTTCGGGACGACCTACTGAGGGAGCTCCGAGGTCTAGCGACTGCTCCCTCCACTGCCCCCTCTTCTGCATTGGTTCCCTCACTGACAGCCGTGACCGAGATGACGGCTCATCTGAGGGAGGAGATCTACAATGTCAGAAGCCTCATACAAGCCCAATTCTCAAACATGAGCGATGTCACAAGCAACACACGGAAGATGCGAGATGACATCCGACACGACATGGGCAGCCAGAGCTAGGGGGCTGAGGGACTGGCGAATGTGTTGATCGCAAAGTTGGACACACTCCAGGAGAGCCTGACTGAGCTTTCCTCGATTCACAGTAGGGCCACCTTGGCGATCATCACACAGCTAGGGCACGTCACAGATGGGGTCAGTCTACTCATGGAACAATCAAGACTGCCCAAGGGAGCCACATCCTCCTCCAAGAAGCCCTAGCTTATTTTTTTTTAGTTTGAGACATGTATTTATTGCTTTACTCTTTGTATTCACAAGTGTACCTACATATACATCAATACAATGAGTAGACAATTTTCTTCAATACTGTGCAAAGTTAATCTCTAATTGCTTGTGTGGTGTGCTTTCTTTCTTTTTGCTAAGATGACAAAAAGGGGGAGAAATATATTGAATAGACATGTAAAGGGAATCAATGAAAATCAATAAAAAGAAAATTTTTAAAACACACAATAATTTGTTCTTAGTGGATTCGATACCTCGAGGCTCATTATCTCTCTGTTGGGGCTCCTAATGGAGTAATCTCCAGAATCTATTCAAGGGATATTCGGAAATTAGTTGAATCATACTCAAGAACAAATTGGCAGATTTTCCCTCTAAAAATCAAAAATTTAAGTTCAAAAGCTTCAATGCACCAAAAGAAAATTCTGAGAATAAAAACAAAGTTGAATGCATGTGTTGAGGGGAAGAATCTGAATTTTTAAGAAAGCAAAATTATTAAATATATATAAGCCAAATAATTGATTGCATGACATGAAGGCTTATATAATTCCAAATGAAAGGGGGAGCTTTAACTTCAAAATTTACTATTTCACACCTTTTAGTTTTGGATAAATTAAAATAACTAGACACTTGAATTCATTTTAAAATTTTACTATAAATCTCCTTGTTTGTTGAGCAATTCACTTTACATATACTCAATGTTTTGTCATCATCAAAAAGGGGGAGATTGTGGATTGATTGATTATAACCCTATTTGATTTTGATGAGCTCAAAGCATTTGAGTATATCTTATGTTTACTAATGAATTCAATCTAGTGGTTCAGTGAAATTCTTGTAAATTTATGGTTAAGTGTCTCTAGATTTGGTTCAAGACATTTTGGATAAGTTAAGAAATCAATATGAACCAAAGTCTGAGACTCGAGTCGACTCCGGGATATTACGAGTCGACTCCAAGCGTATCAGAAGCACTGGCACAGGCTCGAGTCGACTCCTGTACATTACGAGTCGACTCCGACTGAGAACAGACAGACGAACAGAAAGATCCAACTCAAAACCTGTCAGCGAGTCGACTCTTGAAGAGCGCGAGTCGACTCCGATGCTAGCCGAGTCGACTCCAGGGTAGTATGAGTCGACTCCAGGGAGTTACAGACAGAAAGACAGAGAAGGTATTTTGGACCCTGAGAGCCGAGTCGACTCCTGAGGAACGCGAGTCGACTCCGATGGTTGGCAGGTCGACTCCAAAGGAAGCGAGAGTCGACTCTCAGTGTAATACAAGGCAAAAGTTAGAGAGCAACTTTCGGACACTGAGATCCGAGTCGACTCCCGCAAAGGCCGAGTCGACTCCGAGACAGCGCGACCCCAAAAAGACAGAAGACAGTATTTTTGTCTCTGAGAGGCGAGTCGACTCCAAGACAGTTCGAGTCGACTCCAAGGCAGCGCTATCCCAAAAGGACAGAAGACTGCTTTTCGGATACTGATAGCCGAGTCGACTCCAAAACAGTCCGAGTCGACTCCAAGACAGCACGAGCCAAAAGACAGAAGCTCGGGAGTTCGGACTCTGAGCGCCGAGTCGACTCCCAGAATTTCCGAGTCGACTCGAGTGAGCAAAGTTGAAGAATACATCTATGGATTTCTTGGAATGAGCCGACTCCAAAAGTGCCAGGTCAGCTCCAGACTTTGGGGAGTCGACTCTGGGTTAAGTCGAGTCGACTCCCAGTCGAGAAGAGCACTTTAATTCAAATCCGGAACAGTTGCCGAGCCGACTCCAGAAAAGCATGAGTCGATTCCTGCTGCAGCCGAGTCGACTCCAGATCGCGCGAGTCGACTCCGATCCCAACGGAAACATTGTCAGGATGTGCAGAATGTGCAGAACGGCTAGATAATTGTATCTAACGGCTAGTTTCCGTGGGGAATGGCATAAATAGCTACAGAGGACTGTAGCAAGGTAGAGAAGCGATATTCCTTTCAAAGAAAACACAAAATCTTCATCTGCCAAAGGATTTCAACGGAAAAGAAGGAAGAGGGCCATTAACTCCATTCAACCAACTCTTCCCAGCATTAAAGAAGTCTCCTTCAGCCTTCAAGTCTTCAAGACATTCAAGAGGAGACCCAGAGTTCAAGAAGCCCTCCTCTACATCATCATAAACTTGTTTGAGGGCTCTTAACTTCTCTATTATTTATATCGCTGTATATCTGCTTGTTAAGAAGCTTTATTTTTCTGTTTGTTCTTCAAACCATTTGTTCCTTACTTGATTCAATCAGGGGATTGAATCAAGGGTGTAAAGGTTTGTTGGTGAGCCTAGGTTGAAACCAACGTGTAAGGGTTTGATTGTGAGCCCGGAAAAACAATCGGGTGGTTCTAGTCGGTGAGCCTGGAAAAACCGACCGAGTTCGTTGTGATCTCGCAAAACAACAAGTTGGGTTGTGAGCTTGTAAAACAACCGGCTGTAATCCGAGGGGTTATAGTGAATTTTCAAGTGAGGCTTGGGGAGTGGACGTAGGAGCAAGGGTTAGCTCCGAACCACTATAAAATCATTGTGTTTGTGATTGCCTTGTCATCTTTTACTTTCATTTCATTCACTGCACATAGCATCTAACTAATCAACTTGCAAAAAGTATTAATTAGTTATCCACTAACATTTTAATTGTAATAATTATTTTAAAATCCAATTCATCCCCCTCTTGGATTGTCTATCTGGGCAACAAGCATGTAGTGGCTACCCAGCAGAATAGAATGGTGAACCTCTAGGTGCAGTTATCATGTGATACAGTCCTTCTATCGTGGATCCCTACAGGGCGGAGGTCATGGACAACTCGTCAAACCCCATCGTCTGTCATATGTCAAGATTTATTCGACTTAAGCTCGAGAGTGGAAAACTCTTTCTCCACTATACAATTTGCTCCGACCGAGGTCTTACGAACTCAGTCTTATAAATCACATAGGATCTCTTCTTATCTATCAAGGTCGATAGATTCCTTATAGGTGCATAACCTACTCCTACAGTGAACCTACTGCAGCCAATCTACACTGCATGGACCCATATGGCTAGAGACCATGTATATGTGCAGTCAAACTATAATAACCTCACTGTCAGTAGCCGAAGCATCGCAGGTCAAAGGACCAGTCATACTACTGCAACATCAAGCAAGTCACTGACGAGTGGATAGACATCCAAGTGATTTCTTGTTTTGGTCACGCTCAGTACCCTTGTTCTCTAACAAGCACCTGCACTATCACTTCCGTGTCCCTACACTGTGGACTCGAGTCTCGTCCATCCGTAATGAAAGTGATGTGTGCACTGATCTTATCGGATCGATCACCGTCCTCGTGATGATCCATCGATCAGGAGCATTTAGAAATTAATCACTAATGATATATAGCTCAAATTCTCAACTCTTGAGTATATGCATCATCATCTTATTAATTTTTTGGACGATTCATAGACACATAAACAATATGAATGAAAAAGATGTCTTTTATATATTCAATAATAAATAGTCAAGTATAAAATTATGTGCCAGAATTAATAATGTGTCAGCCTTATTGGCTTCTTGGGCATATATCTAACACTTACTGGAGTCGACTCGACTATCTTAGGGATCGACTCGGAAATACTTTGAGTCGACTCGATCACAGAGTCTCCGAAAGTTGATTCTCTATCTTTTTAGACTGCTTTCCTCTGGGAGTCGACTCGGACATACTGGGAGTCGACTCGCCAAGAATTGGAGTCGACTCGCAACCTTTTGGAGTCGACTCAGTAACAAGGTCTAAAATCCATCATTCTATCTTTCTGTCTGTTACCCTTTGGAGTCGATTCAGGACCATCTAGAGTCGACTCGCCAAGCATCGGAGTCGACTCACAACCTTTTGGACTCGACTCGATAACAGGATCTAAAATCCATCGTTCTGTCTTTCTGTCTGTTATCCTTTGGAGTCGACTTGTAGAGTGCCGGAGTCGACTCGAGCTTGTGCCAGAACCTTTAAACCATCCGGAGCCGACTCGCAAAGTTCCGGAGTCGACTCGTGATGCAGACTTTGGTTCAAATTGAGTTAACACTTAGCCAAATTACTTTGAACCAAAGCTCGAGGCACTTAAATAAAAATTCACATATATTTGCCTGAAACACTAGATTGAATTCATTAGTACAACATAAGATATACTCAAAATGTTTTGTGCTCATCAAAATCAATTAGGAAATACTCAATTACTCCACAAAGAGGGACCACATGATTTCTAATTGGATTAGAAAATCTAAGCATGAAAGGAAGGAACTCTCTCTTCTTTCCTTCACAGATGAAACAAGGGAGGGGCGACCGCCCCTCCTCCTTGATTCACACCAAGAAAGGAGGGGCGTTTGCCCCTCCTTTCCCTCTTGATCACCACACGCCCAAGGGGAGGGGCGTCCGTGTTGGTTGTGTTGGGTTTCCCAGTGCCCTGGGGTGCAGCGAAAGAAACGAGATTATTAAATTTTCTTATAAAACCCATTATATGAAATCCTAATAAGCCAAGATCACCTTAATAGTATAACCAAATTGATGAGAGCACAAAAGTGCGATCTACACATCACTTAAATTAGTATTATTGCTAACAAATAATGATAAAAGTGCTGCATTAATATTATATTTTTGTGGGATGCAGGTGATTATAAATCAAAGCTAAGATGCGCATTGGGTCCAAACATCACCGCAGGTGACCAGCCAACTGCAGGTTTCAACCCCAGTTGCACACTAGGAGTCTAAGTTCAGCCATCCAGTTCACTGCAACAAATTCCCAGCAGCCCGTGCATCTCAGCCCGATGGAGCCCACGTGCAGCCCATCCTCTTCTCCCGTGAGCGATCCAAAGCATCCAAGGCCATGCTATCAGCTCCTTCAGCTGTCCGTATGTGAATCTCCCGTGATCAGCTCGCTTCCGAGTCCCAGATCTCAGCTTCCTTCCGCTTCTTCCGCAAGCCAGAGCATACATCCCAGCCGTCACCACCGCATCATCTGCCGCATCCATGAAGCATCCGAATCCAGTGATCCACCTTCCAAATCTCATCTTCCCTGCATCCGCAGCTTCCGCCGTTCCTGGAGTTCTCCCATGCATCTCAGCATCTGCGATCCTCCGCGTCCGAACCAGCTTTCGTGTCTGCCTCTCCCGAGTTCCAGCCACATCAGCGATTCGCCCGTGAAGCCTCCCAGCGTCCACGTGTTCAGCGATTTTCCAGCAAGTCCCGACTTCATCCAGCGTCCACGCTCCTCCCTTCCGATCCATCTGCCTCTTCAGCATTGGATTCCCCAACGATTTCACATCCGCGTCCGAAGATCCCGGCATCTCCCGATTTCAGTATCCCGTATCTCAGCATCCAACACGTCTCAGCCTTCCGAGTCCACATCTTGATCTTCCGGATCAGCTCCCATGCGTTCCAACCGATCCCAAGCGTTCAAGCCCCAAGCTTCCATGTTCAAAGAGGATCTCAGCTGCCTCCTGAGATCAGCCTTCCTCCCTTTCCGGAGTTCGCATCCATCCTCTTCTTCCGGGATTCATCCCATCCGTCCGTCCTCTCCCCGTGCCATGAGGAAATCCATCGCTGGTGGAGGAGCTCTGGGGATCTATATGAAGGAACCTCTCTCGGCTGGGAGGGGGATAGTTCATTCGAAAAACAGAGGAGAGCCTCAGCCCCATTCAAAAAAGAAGAAGAAAAAAAAAAGAGAGGAAACAGGGCATGCCCTGTTTCCAAAAATAAAAAGAAAAAAAAAGAGAGAAGGAAGAGGAACAGGGGAGATTTCTTTTATGTTGATGGCCGGCTAATTTCTTAGGGAGGGAGATGGAGGAACCTTTGATGTATTGCTCTTTGAAGTAAACTCTAAACTTTTGCCTTGAATGAATTATATTTACTGATATGTTTTTGATCCATGCATAGTTATTTCGTAGTTAGCTCTTTAATGAATTATGATTATTGATATATGGATTGCTTTAGTATTTGATTCGTCGTAGACGTAGAAAGTACGACGAATGCTTAGAAATTGAGTTCATATGTTCATGAAACATATACCATGATTAGATCTATCCTACCATTCATTTTTAATCAAGAACCATAGAGTTTATTTCTTGGATGCAATATCATCAAGGGGGATTCCAGATCCCTACCATCTTTATTTCATTGAACTTTGTTTATTGCTATATTATTCTCCGATTTTAATTTCTGAAAATCAAAACATCATCTTAATCCACAAATTTATTGAATTAATTAATCTAAAATTATATTAAATAATCTAATATATATTTCGTTCCATGAGGATTTGACCTCGGACTTCCGAGATTTTACTACTTGTACGATTCTCCTATACTTGGGAGATTAGTTTCGCAAAAATATTTTTGCGAGCGCGTCAAGTTTTTGGCGCCGTTGCCGGAGAATGGCTGATTTATTAGTATAATTTTAGATTTAATTAGTACTTTAGTAGTTAGTCTTTTTCTTTCGAAAAACAAAAAAAAAAAAATTCTTTTTTTATTCCCTGCACAGTCTGCATCAAACTCTGATATCAAAGTAATTAACCGTCTGATTGAACTCAAATTTGGTCGTCAGGTGCAGGACCTGTGTTTCTTTCATCTGAACGATCGGATTGACATTATGAAACTTTTAAGACCATTAGAGTAATACGAAATCTTGCTGCTTTTTGTTTTTAATTTTCTGCTTTTAATTTTTTTAGAATCAGAATTTTATTGTTATCATATCTCATTAACCCTTGTTGCTAATTGAAAATTTAAGAAAAAAAAACTTTAAGAAAAGATCAAGGGTGATTATTCAAAAAAAAAGAAAGAGGAAAAAACTAAAATTTCAAATTTCAAATTTCAGAATTCAAATTTTAAACTTCAACTCATAAATTTTTTTTAAAAAAATAAATAATTTGCTTGATCACCTATTCAATGAAATTTAATGTCATGTCATAAAACATTAAAAAAAATCTCTTTATTGTTGCATATAGTATAAGGCATCAGCATAAAATACTCTAAGAGCTGAACCCATTTAAAAAGATAAGGTCGGGATTTCATCACTCGTCCTTAGCCCAAAAATCATCCCATTGCATAAATATCCTAAGCTTAACTAAAATCAACTAGACGTTGGCCCCTAAGGACATTCGAGCTCAATAGGACGAAGACCACCGAAAGTTGCACCAATTTCGCTCTGTGGTTTAGTTGATGTCTAGGCAAGCTTTGTCCCTATAAGAAAGACAGTTCATCTGTTCGAGGCAAGTGGGTTTTAAGTGGAACCTTTGCGAACGCATCGTGACCCCTCCACTTACCTGGGAGCTTACCTGGTTAACTCGGTTCATTAGACCGGATTGGAGGCTTAGGTGCCCTCTTCAAATCAGTTAGGAGCTGTCTAGAAATTTAAGAAAAAAATATTAGAAATTGAGGTGTAATGTTTAGTTGCATGTTTGATTGTGAATAGATTTTTGTTTTAGGATGTCGTTTTAGGATATCTTTAGTTGGTACTTATATTTATATTTATTAAAAAAAATATAAAAAAAATTAATTAAATTTTGTATGCTAGGTTGGAATAGGGACGACACCGGTCGATTAAGTCGTACAACTTTAGATCATCCCTTAGGACACATCCTTGAAATTCCTTCGCAGTATCTCACACCTTATGAGATGGCAAATTTTTCTGATGATGTAGGAAGTCACCATGGTGATGAAGGTAGACCCCCAGTTATGACACTTCGACAATAGCTACACCCCACTAGGACTAGTCAACCTTCATGCATGATTATTCCTGAAAATGTAGGACACTTTGAAATCAAATCAGGAGTAATTCAATTGCTGCCCAAGTATCATGGGATGGAATCCGAGAACCCTTATCTTCATCTTAGGGATTTTGAGGAAATTAGCATCACATTTAGAGTGCCAAATGTATCGGAAGATGTCCTTAAATTGACCTTGTTTCCTTTTTCCTTAAAGGATAAAGCCAAAACATGGCTGAACTCCTTGAGACCTAGATCGCTAGGAACATGGCATGATATGCAAAGAGAATTCTTGAAAAAATTCTTTTCCGCACAAAGGACTAACTTTTGAAAAGGCACATTAGTAACTTCCAACAAAAAGACCATGAAACATTTTATGAATGCTGGGAGAGATTTAAAGATTTGCTTCTCTCTTGTCCTCATCATGGGTTTGAAACATGGAGAACCATTAGTTTCTTTTACGAAGGGTTGTCTCCACAGTTAAAACAATTTATAGAGACTATGTGCAATGGTCTATTTTTGGAAAAGCAACCCGATGAGGCATGGGACTATTTAGATTCTCTCGCAGAGACTGCACAATTATGGGATACAGGGGATAGAGTGAATAAACCTTTACCTAAGCCTACTAGCGTTGGACATGGGGGCCTTTACAATCTTAGTACTCAGGATGATATTCAGGCTAAAATGGCAGCCCTTACTAGGAAGGTAGAGGAAATTGAACTTAGAATGATTGAACCCGTCAAGACCGTAGAACATAACAGCGAGTGTTGTAGGATTTGCGAGATGCCTGGCCATCTCACCACTGATTGCCCCACAATACCCGCATTCAAGGAAGTCTTGCACGATCAGGCCAATGTTATGAATACCTATCAAAAATCTTTCAATAATCCTTTTTTGGGTACTTACAACCCTGGATGGAAGAACCATCCAAATTTCAGGTGGAGGAATGACCAACCTCAACAAGTATATAACCCAACTCCTCCACCTCCGCAACCTCATTATGCACACGCACCCCCTCAAAAACCCAGTTTCGAAGAAACTTTACAATCTTTCATGCAAGGTCAAGCTAAAATCAATGATGAATTAAGAAATTAACTGACAATGCTGACCACTGCTTTAAGTGCTCAAGAGAAGGGTAAGCTACCAGCTCAACCACAACCTAACCCTCAAGTCTATGGCGGTAGCAATGCATCATCTTCAACTTCGCATAAAGAACAAGCGAAGAGTATAATAACTTTGCGAAGTGGAAAGGTTATTGACCGACCAGTCCCAGAACAAACACAAGTTATACCTGATTCTGACCCTCCCAAGACAAAAGAAAAGGATAACGAAGAAACTGAAGCACCAACATCTACTGAAAAAATTGAATGTCCTTTTCCTGCACCATTTCCACAAAGATTAAAGCCCTTGCAAAAGCTTGAACCAAACTCTGAAATTCTTGAGCTTTTTAAGCAAGTAAAAATCAATATACCTCTTCTTGATGCAATCAAACAAGTGCCTTCCTATGCAAAATTTTTGAAAGATTTGTGCACTGTCAAGCGCCGATTAAATGTCAAGAAGAAGGCATTTTTGGCTGAAAATGTGAGTGCAATTTTACAGCATAACATTCTTCCTAAATATAAAGATCCAGGTTGCCCAACTATCTCATGCATCATTGGCAATTTTAGGATTGAGCGAGCATTGCTAGATTTAGGAGCGAGTGTGAATTTGTTGCCATATACGGTATATGAGCAACTCGGTTTAGGTGAGTTGAAGCCAACAACTGTCACCTTACAATTAGCTGACAGGTCAGTGAAGGTTCCCAGAGGGATTATCGAAGATGTGTTGGTCCAAGTGGACAAGTTCTATTTTCCTGTTGACTTTATTGTACTGGACACACATCCGGCTTCCAATTCACCATCTCAGATTCCGGTCATCTTAGGACGTCCATTCCTTGCAACTTCTAATGCATTGATCAATTGTAGGAATGGTGTCATGAAGCTTTCTTTTGGCAATATGACCTTGGAACTGAACGTCTTTAGTATAGGCAAACAACCCAGTGATCATGAAGAAAGTAAAGAGGTTGAATGGGTTGAAACCATTGCGGAAGAATATCTGTTAAAAGAAACATTTACTGAATCGACCGACAATGATTTGATAGATTGGTGTTCTGAAGGTACTGCTGATGATGTGGTCCCACCTGTTTTAAATAATTCGGATGTCATGATGGTCAATGGGTGGAGACCGAGAACAGAGAAATTCGAGCAGTTGCCCTCACAAGGGACAAAACTTGTACAATCTCGGAAACAAGCACCCATACTTGAGCTGAAACCCTTACCAAGGGAACTCAAGTATGCCTTTCTTGGACCCGATAACACTTTTTCCGTAATTATCTCGATTGAGCTTGATAATGATCAAGAAGAGAAATTACTTACGGTCCTAAAGAGTCATAAAGAAGCACTTGGATGGTCGATTGCAGACTTAAAGGGGATTAACCCTTTGATTTGCATGCATCAGATATATTTGGAGGATAATGCGAAAACCACAAGGCAAATGCAGCATAGGCTGAATCCGACAATAAGAGACGTGGTTAAAACAGAAGTCCTCAAGCTGCTTGATGTGGGTATTATTTACCCGATTTCCGACAGCAAGTGGGTGAGTCCTACTCAAGTCGTGCCCAAGAAAGCAGGTCTGACGGTAGTAAAAAATGAGCAGGGTGAACTAGTCCCAACTTGTGTTCCGACAAGTTGGCGTATGTGTGTTGACTACCGAAAATTGAATTTGGTCACTAGGAAAGATCACTTTCCCCTACCCTTCCTAGATCAAGTTTTGGAAAGAGTTGCAGGACACAAATTCTATTGTTTTCTCGATGGCTATTCCGGATACTACCAAATCGAGATTTCACCAGAAGATCAAGAGAAGACTACCTTCACTTGTCCTTTTGGCACATTTGCTTTCCGTCGGATGCCATTCGGGTTGTGTAATGCACCTGCAACATTCCAAAGATGCATGCTCAGTATTTTTGAAGACATGAACGAGAAGTTTTTAGAAGTGTTTATGGATGATTTCTCTATTTTTGGCGACTCTTTTGATGATTGCCTGTCACATTTACAAGCAATCTTAGCTCGATGCATGAAAAAGAATCTGATACTAAATTGGGAGAAATGCCACTTCATGGTGCCAAAGGAAATTGTCCTAGGATATATTGTTTCATCGAAGGGCATGGAAGTTGATAGAGCTAAGATTGACCTAATCGCCAAGCTACCTGCACCCAAGACGGTTAGAGATGTTAGATCATTTTTGGGTTATGCCGGATTTTATAGGAGGTTCATCAAGGACTTTAGTGTCATAGCTCGACCATTATGTAACCTCCTAGCCCTTGATACACCATTCAATTGGACTGAAACCTATCAAGAGGTATTTGAAAAGTTGAAGTCTATGCTTAGCACTGCACCCATCGTGCGACCACCTGATTGGTCATTACCTTTTGAGATCATGTGCGATGCTAGCGACTATGCGATAGGAGCTGTCCTAGGACAACGCAAGGATAATAAGCCATATGTCATTTACTATGCAAGCAAAACCTTGAACGATGCTCAAATGAATTACACCACCACCGAGAAGGAATTGCTTGCAGTAGTATTTGCATTAGACAAATTTCGCTCTTATATCCTTGGTGCTCCTATTGTTATCTTTACGGACCATGCAACGCTAAAATATTTACTGGATAAGAAAGAAGCCAAACCACGCTTAATACGATGGATACTTCTACTCCAAGAATTTGACATCACTATCAAAGATAAAAAGGGAGTAGAGAATGTGGTTGCTGACCATCTATCACGGCTAGTTTTTAATGATTCGGTGCCACAGTTTTCCATCAAGGACTCAATCTCCGAAGAGCAACTGTTTGCACTTTCTACTATGCCATGGTATGCTGATATTGTAAACTTTCTTGTCACGAACCGGATGCCGGAGCATTGGAGATCGAATGATAAGAATAATCTCTTGCGTGAAGTAAGAAATTATTATTATGATGCTCCTTATTTGTTCAAGTATTGCAATAATCAAATCTTTAGAAGATGCATTTCGGAGCATGAGATACAAAGTGTACTCTCTTTTTGTCATGCCAGTGCTTGTGGAGGACACTTTGCATCTAAGAAAACGGCAGCTAAGGTGTTGCAATGTGGTTTTTATTGGCCTACACTATTTAAAGATGCCCACGAGTTCTGTAGGACATGTGACCCATGTCAACGTGTTGGAAGTCTAACTCGTAGGCAAATGATGCCTCTTCAACCCATTATTGCTATTGAAATTTTTGACATGTGGGGCATCGATTTCATGGGCCCATTCCCACCGTCTTTTGGATATGAGTACATTTTAGTTGGTGTTGAGTATGTGTCCAAATGGGTAGAAGCTGTGCCTTGTCGAACAAATGACCACAAACTAGTTTTAAAATTTCTTAAAGAAAACATTTTTTTTAGGTTTGGGATGCCCAAGGTTATAATTAGTGATGGGGGAAAACATTTTTGTAATAAGCCTTTTGAGATCCTGTTACGAAAGTACGGTATCACCCATAGAATTGCAACCCCTTATCACCCGCAGACTAGTGGCCAGGTAGAGTTAGCCAATCGGGAGATTAAACGAATTTTAGAGAAAACGGTGAATCCATCACGCAAAGACTGGTCTTTAAAACTTTCTGACACATTGTGGGCTTACCGTACTGCTTATAAAACTATTCTTGGTATGTCCCCGTATCGGCTAGTCTATAGAAAAGCATGTCATCTACCTATTGAAATAGAGCATAAATCGTATTGGGCCATTAGAAAATTAAACTTTGAATTATCAGATGCTAGTTTAGCTAGAAAATTACAATTAAGTGAATTGAATGAAATTCGTCGGGATGCATACGACAATGCTAGACTTTGTAAAGAACGAATGAAAATTAGGCATGATAAATCAATTCTAAGAAAATCTTTTGAACCTGCACAAAAAGTTCTTTGTTATGACTCTCGCTTACATCTGTTTCCTGAAAAGTTAAGATCAAGATGGACAGGTCCTTTCATTGTAAAAACTGTTTTTCCACACGGGGCAGTTGAAATTGAGAATCCACAGGATGGCAAAATTTTTAAGGTAAATGGACACAGATTAAAACCTTTTCTTGAGAATTTTGCAGATGAAGAGAACTCCTTTTCCTTAGGGGAGCCTTCTTATGACTGAGCATGACGATCAAGGTATGTGTATATTAGTTAGAATTATTTTTTTCTTTTATTTCTAGTTTTTTTTTTTATTTTGTAGGTCTTCTTTTCTGGAAATCAACAGCTCAAGGTATTACTCTTCTCTCCAATATTATTTTCTCTATTGTCTTTCATATATCGTTTCTTGTATCTTTTACATTGAGGACAATGCAATGTTTAAGTTGGGGGGAGGGCAATATTTTGAAAAAAAAAAAACTTGTTTTTGCATTTGATTTATTCTATTACTTTCTTTTCTGAGCAAATGCACATATATTTTCATATTGAGTTTGTGCAACTATTAAGGCAAGGAACACATGCATACTATGATTGATCAGAGACCTATTATTAGATCCCCACACGTGTACTTAATGATAATAGGAAAGCCTCAGGAGTTCACATTTGTTAACTGCATTTTTGTTAGCCTTATCCATAAAAGAAGTACGAGTATCCTTGTTCATACCATAAGGTTCAGGATTTGGTTTTCACATAAAGATAGAGGTTGAATATCCCAGTTAGATTACTTAGGTGCCTTATGATCCGACTTTGGTTGACCTATAGTCACGATGCAGTCACATATACATAAAAAAAATACCTATATGGTTCAGTCTATCTTCTCTTTTCTTGCATAATTATTATAAAAATAATAAAAAAAATCCTTATGATGACAAGTCTGGCCTCGTGGCGTAGTCTGGTTCGAGTAATTAAGCCCGAGGGGTGTTTCACCTAATGTCTTGAGCCAACTAAATCGGGGGTCATTGGCTGAAAGCTCGCTACATGGATCTTACTAGAGCCTAATGGGGTTGGACTATTATAATCGTCATATGTATTTAAAAATAAAAATAAGAATGAATAGGGTTGGTCGGACTGAACCTAGTGACATGTGGTAATGACTGGTTTGACTCTATTATTTTGGACCTCTGTGTACCCGGGTTGTTTAGTTGGGATTGATAGCTCTTTCTTTACATGCGAACCATTCTTGACAAATTTAGACAACATGTGATATTCTGAAAATTTGATGGATCAGGTTCTAACAAATTGTAGAAAATATTTGTGAACTTGAGTAGTGCACCTAAAACTCAGGCGGTGCCCGGTTGTGGTAGAGGTATTAGTACTCTGAGAAAATCATGCGATTTCATGCACACTACATGATCATTTTTTTTCCTTGCTTTGACGGTTGCCATACTTGAAAATATATATCAATTAATTACATGTGTATTAGCTTAGGATTTATTTTTATTAGAATCTCATGTCATATCATTCATGATGTTTGTGGGTAACATCCTTGAAAACCCTCACGAGACAACACTCGTCCACTAGGGTAATCTAGGAGTTTAACGGCTTGTTGCACGTGCTAAGTGCAATCGTGATTCCTACGAAAGTGAGTACTTATCTTAATTTTATGCAATTAGTTCTAATAAAACATCAAAGGACCAACCAACACTTTTTGTACTCTCATGTTGTCGTTTACTCTGAATTGCTAGAGACTAGCAATAAGCTAGTTGGGGGGTGTGATGAGAGCACAAAAGTACGATCTACACATCACTTAAATTAGTATTATTGCTAACAAATAATGATAAAAGTGCTGCATTAATATTATATTTTTGTGGGATGCAGGTGATTATAAATCAAAGCTAAGATGCGCATTGGGTCCAAACATCACCGCAGGTGACCAGCCAACTGCAGGTTTCAACCCCAGTTGCACACTAGAACGAGTCTAAGTTCAGCCATCCAGTTCACTGCAACAAATTTCCAGCAGCCCGTGCATCTCAGCCCGATGGAGCTCACGTGCAGCCCATCCTCTTCTCCTGTGAGTGATCCAAAGCGTCCAAGGCCATGCTATCAGCTCCTTCAGCTGTCCGTATGTGAATCTCCCGTGATCAGCTCACTTCCGAGTCCCAGATCTCAGCTTCCTTCCGCTTCTCCCACAAGCCAGAGCATACATCCCAGCTGTCACCACCGCATCATCTGCCGCGTCCATGAAGCATCCGAATCCAGTGATCCACCTTCCAAATCTCATCTTCCCCGCATCCGCAGCTTCCGCCGTTCCTGGAGTTCTCCCACGCATCTCAGCATCTGCGATCCTCCACGTTCGAACCAGCTTCCGTGTCTGCCTCTCCCGAGTTCCAGCCACATCAGCGATTCGTCCGTGAAGCCTCCCAGCGTCCACGTGTTCAGCGATTTTCCAGCAAGTCCCGACTTCATCCAGCGTCCACGCTCCTCCCTTCCGATCCATCTGCCTCTTCAGCATTGGATTCCCCAATGATTCCACATCCGCGTCCGAAGATCCCGGCATCTCCCAATTTCAGTATCCCGTATCTCAGCATCCAACGTGTCTCAGCTTTCCGAGTCCACATCTTGATCTTCCGGATCAGCTCCCATGCATTCCAACCGATCCCAAGCGTTCAAGCCCCAAGCTTCCACGTTCAAAGAGGATCTCAGCTGCCTCCTGAGATCAGCCTTCCTCCCTTTCCGGAGTCCGCATCCATCCTCTTCTTCTGGGATTCATCCCATCCGTCCGTCCTCTCCACGTGCCATGAGGAAATCCATCGCTGGTGGAGGAGCTCTGGGGATCTATATGAAGGAACCTCTCTCGGCTGGGAGGGGGATAGTTCATTCGAAAAACAGAGGAGAGCCTCAGCCCCATTCAAAAAGAAGAAGAAAAAAAAAGAGAGGAAACAGGGCATGCCCTGTTTCGAAAATAAAAAGAAAAAAAAAGAGAGAAGGAAGAGGAACAGGGGAGATTTCTTTTATGTTGATGGCCGGCTAATTTCTTAGGGAGGGAGATGGAGGAACCTTTGATGTATTGCTCTTTGAAGTAAACTCTAAACTTTTGCCTTGAATGAATTATATTTACTGATATGTTTTTGATCCATGCATAGTTATTTCGTAGATAGCTCTTTAATGGATTATGATTATTGATATATGGATTGCTTTAGTATTTGATTCGTCGTAGACGTAGAAAGCACGACGAATGCTTAGAAATTGAGTTCATATGTTCATGAAACATATACCATGATTAGATCTATCCTGCCATTCATTTTTAATCAAGAACCATAGAGTTTATTTCTTGGATGCAATATCATCAAGGGGGATTCCAGATCCCTACCATCTTTATTTCATTGAACTTTGTTTATTGCTATATTGTTCCCCGATTTTAATTTCTAAAAATCAAAACATCATCTTAATCCACAAATTTATTGAATTAATTAATCTAAAATTATATTAAATAATCTAATATATTTTTCGTTCTCTGAGGATTCGACCTCGGACTCCCGAGATTTTACTACTTGTACGATTCTCCTATACTTGGGAGATTAGTTTCGCGAAAATATTTTTGCGAGCGCGTCACAAATAATGTAGAAAATATAATCTTGGTATAGAAGAATACCTGTCACGCTATATCCAATATGTCTGAAGATGTCCTAAGGTGCCCAAATGTTCACCCTCCAATGTTGATCCACACAGGAATGGGTTCACGACTCTAGCTCCACCAAAACTTGATTCTAGTTGTTCAATCTTTCTAAAGAATTTAATTGGCTGATTTTCTTTCACTTCTTTTTTCTTTTCTACCTCTAAAACATTCATTAGCCTTTTTGTCCTAAAGAAGACCCTATTGTCTTGGCTTAGGACAAAAGAGAGAGGCTTGTAAGAAAGAAGGGGTAAGGGAGAGAGAAGGAGAGACTTTTTCTCGGATAATCTTTAGAACCCCAGGGCGCCTCCTTATTTATAAGAGATGGAGGGATGCATCACAAAGGGATGCATCCCATCATGATGGGGCGCTAAGGAGAAGGGTGTATCAAGCTTTAGAAAAAGCCGTATCTAATGATACGCTTCTTTCTCACATCTTCCTCTTAAATCCTGATGATCCAAGGGCCCAAATACAGGGAACCAAAGCCAATGGTCCAGATCTAGGCGCCATCTAAGTCCAGATTAAGGCATCATCATCCAGGGTGCCATCCAATGGTCCAGAAGCAAGATGCCATCACCAATGGTCCAGATTCAGGCACTGAGCAATGGTCCAGATCTTTCATCCAGGGAGCCATCCAGTGGTCCAGATTCAGGCGCTGACCAGTGGACTAGATCCTTCATCAAGGAAGCCATCCAATGTTCCAGATGAAGGCACCAACCAGTGGACCAGATCTTTCATCTAGGAAGCCATCCAATGGTCCAGATGAAGGCGCCAACCAGTGGACCAGATCCTTCATCCAGGGAGCGATCCAATGGTCCAGAAGTGAAGGCCCTATCAAACCCAATCCAATTGGGTTTAACTAACTTAAAGGAAACATTAAACCTAATCAAATCAGGTCTAATTAAAGCCAAATGGGTTCCAACTCTTGGCTAACCCATATTAGGTCATGATCTAATCATATTAGTTCAACCTAATCTAAGAATCAGATTCAAATTTAATTTGAATCAGGAGCTAGGGTTTGCAACACGTGCCAGCATGTTCATCTTGCAAACATGATCTAATCTAATTAGACCCTTGATCAATTCTCTTGTGTGTGACCCATTGGGTTCCTTATCTTTGCTAGCAGTAGGTGCAGGTGCAAGTTGACCTAACCTGATTAGAATACCTCTAATCCAATTTAGGTCCAATTCAGTGCTAAACCTGACTTAGCAATCAGAACCTTTCTGATGCTTTGATCTAATCAAACTCTTTGATCCGATCAACCCACAAGACAAGATTGACGTCTAGCAACGTATCATGTCTACTCGGAAGATGAGGAATGTATTAGAGAAATCCAAACATACCCTTCAGTGGCAAGTTACCATGCAATTCAATCCTCAGTCATACTACATCCTGAATAAGTGCATGAGTATGAATCTATATCAAACTTAATCACTTATTCATGTCTCTCTCAATTTTTATATGATAATTCAAACAATGATACATTAGAAACTCTTTCTAATTTTTATTTTGCTTTGATCAAAAGCTTCTTGAATCATCATAAGATTAGAGTAAGTAGGATGTTACCTTCTCTTACTAGAAGTGACTGATTTCTTGTTGACCTACTCACAACCTTCGTACAAAATCCACCATATCCAATATACCCCGTACACAACGCAATGTCGTGAATGAGGGTAAACCAAAACATAGGTTCAAGTGCACAAGGTACCTTGGTGATCTCAAGTCTAAGGATCACTTGCACAACTCCCACTATGAGAACCATATTTTGACAATTAAGTAAGTATCCATAAAATGTTCTCATGGCTGGTTAATTCAGTGAACTCATTCCTCTAATGAGTACCCATATCTTTGTATTAGTGTCTCACACAAGTGATTGTGAGATCAATCACCCTCTACATCGAGCATACATAAGATGTGCCAGTCTTTCCGGTAATATTGATCCCCTACCAATTTGACTGGGAATATTCTAAATTAGTATTTTAGGATTTTAGGTCTCACTGGTATGATTTCATCATAATCCTAAAACCAATGTCCTAATTTATGGGGTTCATCATCCAACAATAAAATAGATAAGCAGCAAATGATGAAACACAATGCCTTTATTGATATATATCAAGTGTCAAAGTACATGATTTGGAGGATTACAAAGAGAAACCCATCAAATGATTGGCTCATAGGGTATCTACTCTTTCAATCTCCCACTTGTACTAAAGCCAATCGCCCTTATATTTTAACCCCATACAATCGAGGTGATGATTGAATTGCTGCTGTGGTAGAGCTTTAGTAAATGGGTCTGCTATATTGTTCTTTGTATTTATTCGTTCAATCTTGACGTCTTGTCTTTCGATTATCTCTCGAATAAGGTGGAAGCGTCTCAAAATGTGCTTGGATCTATGATGAGACCTTGGTTCCTTAGCCTGTGCAACAGCTCTAGTGTTATCGTAATAAACTGGGACGGTCCGGCAATCTCAGGAACTACACCCAGCTCTGTGATGAACTACTTCATCTAGACTGCTTCCTTAGCAGCTTCACTAACAGCTATATATTCTGTCTCAGTAGTTGAGTCAGCTACAGTTTGCTGTTTGGAACTCTTCCAACTCACAACTCCACCATTCAAAGTGAAGATATATCCAGAGATTGACTTGCTATCATCTGGATCAGATTGAAAACTAGAATCTGAATAGCCTTCTAGTTTCAATTCTGATCCTCCATAAATCAAAAAAAATATCTCTAGTCCTTCTCAAGTATTTGAAAATGCTTTTCACAATTTTCCAATGATCCTCCCCGGGATCTGCCTGAAATCTACTTACCATGCCCAAGGCATAAGCTACATCAGGCCTGGTACATAGCATAGCATATATGATCGACCCTACTGCCGAAGCATAGGGAATAGAACTCATTCTATTCCTCTCTTCAGATGTCTTAGGAGACATCTTTCTAGAGAGTTGTATGCCATGTCCTATGGGTAAGAAACCTTTCTTACTTCCATCCATGCTGAACCTCTTCAGCACATTATCTATGTAACTAGACTGGGACAAACCTAGCTTCCTTTTAGATCTATCTCTATATATCCTTATACCAAGTATATAGGATGCTTCATCCAAGTCTTTCATGGAAAATTTCTTTGATAGCCAAGTCTTGACCGATTGCATCATTGGAACATCATTTCCAATGACTAATATATCGTCCACATATAATATCAAGAAGACAATAGCACTCCCACTAGTCTTCTTGTACACACAAGGTTCATTTACATTTTTAATAAAGCCAAACTTTTTGACTATCATGTCAAAATAGATGTTCTAACTTCTTGATGCCTGCTTTAATTCATAAATGGATTTCTTAAGCCTACATACTTGATTTGCTCTCCCTCTTGAGACAAATCCCTCGGGCTGTGTCATATAAACCTCTTCCTCAAGGTGACCATTAAGGAAGGCGGTTTTGACATCCATCTGCCAGATCTCATAATTATATTATGCAGCTATAGCAAGCATAATCCGAACAGATTCGAGCATAGCTACTGGCAAAAAAGTTTCATCATAATCTATACCTTGTTTTTGCCTGAAACCTTTTGCCACTAGCTTGGCCTTGTAGGTTTCTACTTGGCCATCAGCTTCTATCTTCTTTTTGTATACCCATTTGCACCCTATTGCAATCACTCCCTCAAGTGCATCAACCAAAGTCCACACTTGGTTTGTATACATAGAATCTATCTCGGATTTCATGGCGTCCAGCCATCTGTCAGAGTCCCTACTCTTGACAGCTTTCGAATAGGTCAGAAGGTCATCGTTATCAACGATGTGGGCTTTATCATTCTCAATGATAAACCCATACCTCTCAGGTGGATTTCGCACTCTTTCTGACCTTCGAAGAGGAGTAGTGTGTAGTGGCGTACCTCTTCCATAGGTACATTTGGTTGAGGATTATTATGTGTCTCACCTTGTAGGTCTTGAACTTCATCAAGTTCAATTCTTCTATCCTTGCCCTTTTCTAAGAAAAACTCTTTTCCCAAGAAAGTGGCATGCCTAGCAACAAATACCTTTTGTTCGGTAGGATCATAGAAGATATATCCTAAACCGTCTTTAGGATAACCTACAAATATATACTTGTCCAATCTAGTACTAAGCTTATGTCCAAAATTTCTTTTGACCTAAGCATGACAACCCCATATCTTAAGATACTTAAGATTAGGTTTCTTTCCTTTCCATATCTCATATGGAGTGCTAGATACAGACTTAGATGGTGCTCTGCTTAATACTAATGCATCAGTTTCTAGGGCATATCCCCAGAAGAAAATTGGAAGATTTGTGAAGCATATCATGGACCGTACAATATCTAATAAGGTACGATTCCTTCTTTCAACTACACCATTTAATTGTGGCGTATATGGAGGTGTCTATTCAGAGAGTATACCCTTTAATTTAAGATAGTCTAAAAATTCACTAGAAAGGTATTCTCCTCCTCGATCAGATCGAAGAATTTTAATACACTTTCCAGTTTATTTTTTGACCATACTTTGATACTCTTTAAATTTATCAAAGGCTTCGGATTTATGTTTCATTAGATACACAAAACCAAACCTTGATAAGTCATCAGTAAATATGATGAAGTAAGAGTATCCACCTCTAGCTGGAGTGGACATAAGACCGCACACATCAGTGTGTACGAGTTCTAACAACTCACTTGCCCCTTCTCCATGTCCCAAGAATGGAGACTTGGTCATTTTACCCATAAGACAAGATTCACAAGTTTCTAATGATTCAAAATCATAAGGGTCAAAGACTTTATCTTTATACAACTTGTATAACCTTGTCTCACTAATATGACCTAATCGGTAATGCCAGAGGAGGGTATTATTAATATCCTCTCCTTTTCTTTTATTATCTTTGCTAATATGAAACATAACATTATTAAGACATAATACTAAAAGACCATTTTTCATAGTGCCATGACAATAATACTCATTAGATAAAGAAATAGAGCAACCATTGCTCTTTCCATTTATTTCGAATCCTTTCTTAAGCAACAAAGGAATTGAAATTATATTTCTAATAATTTTTGGCATAAAATAACAGTCTTCTAGCTTCAAGAACTTTCTGGAGGGTAGCTCCAGTATGTAGGTCCCAACAGCTTCAGCCTGGATGGATTCTCCTCTAGCACCATATAGCTCGAAGTCACCTTTCTTCAGACTTCTAATTTTCTATAGTCAATGCAGAGATTTGCATATATGAGAACCACAACCGGTATCCAATACCCATGAATTAGAATCAGAAGAACTTAATGTCATATTGGCATGTAATAAAAATATACCTTTTGATACAACACTTGCATCAGGCTTCAGACTTGCAAGAAAGCTCTTACAGTTCCTTTTCCAATGCCCCGTCTTGCCGTAGTGGAAATAGGTACCAGGTCCAGAGATTTTTTTTTCCTTCTTCTTTTTGATGCGACTCTTAGGGTTTAGCTTTTTCTTTGAACCCTTGTTGCCCGACTTCTTCTTTGAGCTCTCACCAACAAGAAGGATCGGACCCTTGTCCTTCTTGATATGAGACTCTGCTGTTTTCAGCATATTTAGAAGCTCAGGTAGGGAGGAATTTAGTTTGTTCATATGATAATTCATGACAAACTGCGAGAATGAGTCGGATAGTGATTGCAGGATCAAATCCTGATTGAGCTCACTGTCCATAGCAAAACCAAGTTGACTTAATCGAATGATCAAGTCTATAATCTTTAAACGATGGTCTTGCACAGACGACCCCTCGATCATTCTAGCATGGAACAACTGCTTAGATATCTCATATCTAGCAGTTCTGCTCTGCTCACCATATAACTCCTTCAAGTTAAGGAGTATGGAGTGAGTATCCATGCTATCATGCTGCCTCTGCAATTCATTATTCATAGAAGCAAGCATGATACATTTGACAGTCAAACTGTCATTTTTCCACATATGATATGTGGCCAATTCCTCCTCAGTTGCATCTTCCCCTGCTGACCCTAGATCAGGGATTTCAAGAATGTAGGAAAATTTTTCTTGTGTGAGAACAATCTTTAAATTTCTCAACTAATCCACATAGTTGGGACTAGTCAATTTGTTTGTATCTAAGATACCTCTAAGTGAGAGTGAAGATGCTATTTGTGCAGAATTAATCTACAATTACAAAGAACACTAATATAAGCAGACCAATCATGATGACATGTATACAATCTGACAAGAACTTTTATCTAATTGTTACTCCAACTATTTTATCGAATATCATAACCCTCAAGTATGATGAACGAGAAAATACTAATTTTCTTAGTGGGTTTGAGATCCAAATTTCTTTTAAAAGATCTTGTGGGAATCACAACAAGCCCTTATAAGTTCAAAGGTAGGAAACTCTTTCTAATTGCATCCCATGCAATTCCCAACTTTATCCTGTCCTCTAGCACACATATAGCCTTGTGGGAATCACAACAAACTATTGTGTCTAGTTAAGTCAAACCCTTCATTTTTATATAGTCATATTTGAATAATGCTGCCCTTGTGGGAATCACAACAAGGCAACATATTAAAATATGCCATATGCATCATATGCACCAAGATATTACAATATCAATCTCTAATACTAGCCTTGTGGGAATCATAACAAGCTAACGTAGATATTGACATAATAATATCTAAGCATGAAGGAAGAAACTTTTTAGTGTTATATCAGCAATTAGCTTATCCATGGAGGTCAATCAAATAGTTGGCCAGGTAAGCAGGTGGGAGGATCTTCTTACTTAGTAAGGTTCTAATTAAATAACCACCTGTAGCCTCTTTCCTAAACACCAACTCAGTCAATTGATTCAGAATGGCTTAGCTTAAAACATTTAACACTACGACTTAATTATGAATTTAGTGAGGACTTTCAAATAGTAGTATCTTACTAATATTAGAATCAACCATAAAGGATAATCAAATAATTGGCTAGGAAAGCAGGTGGGAGGCACTCCTTACTCAGAGAGTGAGGTCCTAATTAAGTAACTGTTGGGAATTGTATCCTAAATGTCAATCGTTAGCATGTTGATGATTGAATTTTGTAAATAAATTGACAAATTAATAAAGTGTTATTTGGCATTATTCATCATTTCATCTTCAAATGAACTCTTATATGATGAAGTTCTTAGGACTTATACTATGATAAAGGAGGATTTATCCTTGAGTCCTTAAACTGGTTTGTGATCAAATGATATGTTGTTACTGGGACGACAACATTATCGAGATTAGGTCGTTGTGTGACATATACGTTGGTTGTCCTCTTAACCAAGGAGTGTGGAGACACTGGTATGCCACACAGGTGAAGTGTAGGAGTACATTTCACTGAACGTGACCAATTCCGAAATGCTCTACTATCAAGAGAGGTTTCGAGTGGATATGGGTATAAGTTTGGCCCTCTAACCTGAGATCGCAACCTGTGACTAGCAAGCAACTCACTATACTTTGGTATCAGACTACCTGAATTTCTAATTCAGTGACGGAAGGTCACTGGGTGCAGTTAAGTACTTGCGTAGTCAGTTGTGAGTCGAGATGGAATTGACCCCTCCTGAAAACAGGAGATAATGTCTTGTGATTAATTTAGCAAAACCTTGGCTAGGGTAATCCCAGTGAGAAGTCACGGGATATCTAAAGCTAATCACATAATGGATGTACTAATTATAGGGTTGACAGTGAGCTCTAAGTCATCCTGGCATTAGGAGTCAAAGGGATAGAATTATGCAGTAACCATAGTCCAGGATTCCAGAATATTTGTTTCGCATATATTCGGCCTATCCGGACGTCGAGTACCATTGCTAGATGATCACATCGATTAGTATAGGAAGATGTTCCTATACTACCGGCTTAGGTTCGAACCTATGAGGTCACACGCATAGAAGTTTATAGGTTGATCAAATGGCTGATTGATGATTAAGAATCATTTAGGGATAATTTGGTCAATTCGATTGACAAATTATCCAAAGCAAAAGTTGCATTAAAATAATTATTGAATTATTGGAGGATTAATTAGCAATTAGATTGCTAATGAACTCAATTTGATTGAGTAATTGGGCTTAGGTTGAGCCAAATTGAATAGGATTCAATTTAGGCTGCATCAGGGTTTGACCTAATTGGATTGGGTTCAACCCAAGTAGATTGAGCTTGACCCAATTGATGGAACTTGACCCAATTGGATTGGGCTTGATCCAAATCAATTAGAAGATCTTATTTGATGAGGATTATGAGTCTAAATAATCAGAATTGGATAAGGAGAAGAACCCCTAAATTTTAGGAACCCATCCTTATCTTCTTGGAGAAGAATGATGCCTTGATCCCCAATATTTTCCACGCCTATCTTTCTTATTTCTGGCCAAAAATTGGCATGAGAAGAGAGGAGGCGTGGGGCTATATTTTTTATAAAAATGGCACCTTAAATCTTTCTTTCAGATGAATTTCCTAATTGTAGGGATTGCATGGTGCATGAAATAGGGTGGTCTGCGGCTGAATTTTGGACATATGAATTCCTATCTTTTAGAGGTCCAAAATGCACGAAATTTTGCCAAACCACCAGAATTTTTTGAGAATTTTATCAGCTAAATTAGTTGGCTAAATTAGGTGTGAGGCGTGGGGTGGTCTTTTGGCTATAAAAGACCCCCATATCTTGGGTTCAAAATATACAATATTTAGAAGTTTCAAAAAATTCTGAAAAAATTCCGTGAGGGCCTCCATCCCTTCTTCTCCTTCTTCCTCATGTTCATCCTCCATCTCCTTGAAGAATAATCAAAGGTTGAGTGTTTAGAAGGAGAAAGCTTCAGCCATTGCAGCATTCCTGCACGAGCTAGCACTCCCGCGGAAGACGATCTACCTAGGGCTTCGCGTGTACTTCTCGTAGAGGCCATTCGTGTGCGTGGCTGCGAAGTCAAGAATCAGATCCACAAGTTTCTTCCATCATAAAAGGTATTAATTCTATATTAATCTTTTATTTTGGAGTCAGGGTCTTGGTCCGATTCTCCGAGGTTTTACCCTCCTTTGGGGCTCCTCACGGAGTTATCTTCAGAATCCATTCGATGGATATTCGGAGATTAATCAAAATAGAGTGTTTACCTTTCAGATCTGATAGTTAATCATGCATAAAGTTTTAGCATATTTGTTTAAACGATTTCGGTATAATCCTATGTGTTCTTACAATGCTGATTTCTAGATTTGATCTTGTAAGCATGCACGAATTAAATTGTTTGATTCGATTTCTTCGCTGCATTTTTGAAACTTAAAAAGAACTACGTATGGTTTGATCCCCCTTATGAAGGGGTACGTAGGCAACCCGATCAGGTTCAGCCATGGTTTTCAAAAAAAAAAAAATTCAGCATGCTTAACACTGAAGAACCTAGGATTCACTTTCAGTGGTGTCAGAGCCAGGTTTACGTTTAAACTTTTATGTTTTAATTATTGCAATTAAATCTAAAATCATTAACATGTTTAGATTAGATCTAAAGTATTTTTTATGATTGATTTAATTGCTGATTTTGCATGATTAAGTAGATCTAAAATTTTGGATGCATATGATGCATGTTTGTGTTAGGATTAGTAACAAGAATAAATCTGAAATCATAATATTATTTAGATTAGATCTAAATAAAATTTATGATCTCTGATTTTAATGAACAAATCAGATCTGAAAATAAAAGTGAAAAAACAAATACATAAGATGTATGTTGTTTGAATTAATTCATGTTGTTATGTATATGTGATGCATGAACATAAAATATAATGACTTAAACATGAATTAAATCTGATTACATGTGATTAATTATAAAAACTCAGATATGAAAATGTGTTTTAAGAACTGAAAGATTATAATTAATATGTAATTAAAAAGAAATATGCAATGATCAAAACTTTCGTAAGTCTATACTTAATTGAGAATTAAGTGTTATGAAATAGAATTATGACTCAATTAATTGATATTGCATAATTCTTTGGGCGTATGGGTTAGCTTGAATCAAGTTTCTAGGATTGGGTTAGACCTAAGGTTAGAATCATACATGGACAAATAGAATTAATTGATCAAATCTAATTAAGTAGTAACTAGATTAGGTCAAGAAAATTCTAGGTCAATTTACAATAGTTGTAGATGGATCAAGTACAGGTCTTTGATTAGACCAAGATGAAACTTGATTTAGGCTCAGAGGTGTAGCCCGAGTCATTTGAGTAATCAAATCGAAATTGATTAACCAGTCGATGTCTAAGGTAAGTTTGGCAGTTTTGACTGGTGGTTTTTAATTGGAAGCTACTCGCACTGATTCGTCTTTGTCGAGTTAATGGCATATCCCTTCCACCGATCTCACTTACCTGGACGACAAGATCAATCACATTTTGATTTGATCACTTAATGATTCGAGTTAGCCCATGCCTATAAGAAAAATCAGTTTGACTGATTTAGGTGCCTTCTTTAACCGATTTCAGTCTAATCTGATTTGGTGAAGTCAGTGGGAGAAATTAGACTAACCGGATCTTCTCATCTATCCTGATTATGAAATCCTCTAAAATTATTAGGTCCTTAAAATGAAATGGTTATGGGGATAACTAGGTCATAGCCTCCCATTAAGTTGGGTGATAATGGGTCCAATGTTTTGATAATTATTGGAGGCGCCACATGCCTGGTACTTATCAAGCATTGGAATTGTCATTCAATATATGATGAGTTAAGTGTACCTTCAATAGGCGGTCAGGTGAGCCGAGCCATACTCGGGCTTGGTTGTCTATTAGTTAATTAGACTTAACCCTATCATTTAATGGTTAGACCTGACTAGGGTATTCGGTGGAGGCGCCACATGCCTGCCGAAGAACCTAGGGCAAAATTATCACTAGAAGTTGCTTGGTTAAGCAACTGGTTTAGAACCTACCAATAGGTGCATATGGGTTAGCCGAGCCACACTCGGGTCTATATGCGATCTATTGGGTTCTAGTGCCCACTAAAGAATTAAGAGTAATTTTTCAAATTGGAGGTAGAGGCTATCATATTGTATAAAATAGTGGAAGTACCTTTAGACTAAAGTCCAAGTCTAATGTGTTTAGTCAATTCATATACTAATAGCCAAATTTTCTTTTATACAGAAATGGCCACTAATTTGTCACTTCACTTATTATTGGATAATGACAAGTTGACTGGTCCCAACTTCAATAATTGGTATAGAAAACTGAAAATTGTGCTAGAGCATGAATGGATCCTTTATGTGATAACAGATCCGGCACCTGAGCAGCCCGCTGCTAATGCACGAAATACAGTTAGAGACACTTATCAGAAGTGGCTCAGTGATCATATCACTGTCCGTTGCATTATGCTCGCTGTAATGAATGATGAGTTTAGTAGGCATTTTGAGAATGCGCAGCTGAAAGACATCATTCAAGTGTTGAATGAATCATTCGGTATTCCTAATGACGTTGAAAGGCACAAGACTAGTTGTGCTATTTTCAGCGCACGTATGAAGGATGGAGCTTCGGTGACCGATCATGTATTGTATATGATTGAGTTAATCGAGCGCCTAGGCACTCTCGGATTTCCCCTACATGATCAATTGGGGAAGGATGCTATACTGAATTCTCTTCCTGGTTCGTACTGCCCATTTCTCACCAACTTTCGTATGACGAAACTGGTAGTAAATGATCACCAATTGTTGGGTTTACTACAAACTTTTGAGAAGGATCACCAACTTCTAAAAGGGTCGGTGAATTTAGTGGGAGGTTCGTCCAGGGGTCGTGGTACCTTTAAGAAAGGGAAGAAGAAAAATAAGAATCAAAAGAAAAAGGTGCAACGTGCTAAGCCAAGTCAGACCAAAAAGATTAAGGCTGACCACAATCTGGTAGAATGCTTCTATTGTAAGAAGCAGGGGCATTAGAAGAGGAATTATCCTCAGTACCTTGCCTCACTTGATCCGAACAGGCCAAGCAAGAGAAAAGGGCAATCAGTTGCTGGTTAAGATATTTATATGATAACACCTTGTAATTTCTCTATATGTGATAATTCGACCTGGGTATTTGATATTGGAAGTCCGTTTAATATATGCAATTCGTTGCAAGGACTTCAGGTCAATGAGAGATTTGGAAACAGTGAGAGATTTCTGAATGTTGGAGATGGAAGATCTGTTCCAGTTCTTGCTTTATGAAATCTCAAACTTGTTTTCAATTCTCATGTAATTGTCTTGAGTGATTGTCATTATTGTCCTACGTTCTTATTGAATGTAATTTCCGTAGGCCTTTTGGCCATAAACGGTTATGAAATCTCAATAAAGAAATGTTCTTGTGATATCATTATGAATGGTGTTACTGTAATACATGGACAATTGAGTAATGACATATACATATTGTCACAGCTTGTTAATGTAATGTACAAGTCAAGTAAGCACCCTAGAATAGATAATATCATGGATATCTACCTTTGGCATCATAAGCTAGGTCATATTAACAAGAACAGGATGAACATGTTAAGTAAAAAGGAATTCTCAATATTAATGATTGTGAATCATTAACAACCTGTGAATCATGCCTTCTTGGTAAAATGACTAAATCACCTTTTATTGGAAAAGGTGAATGAGCCAGTGACTTATTGACCCTTGTACATTCTGATGTATGTGGGCCAATGAGCACAGATGCTAAAGATGGGTATTCATATTTCATTACGTTTAGATTGTATCGTAATGAAGTAGAAAAACAAACTAGAAAGAGTATTAAAACTCTTCGATCAGATCGAGGGGGTGAATACCTTTCAAATGAGTTTTTGACATATCTAAGAGAGAATGGGATTCTCTCACAATGGACTTCTTCTGGTACACCGCAGTATAACGGCGTATCAGAAAGGAGAAATCGAACCCTGTTAGACATGGTTCGATCCATGATGGGGTTTGCGAGTCTGTCCATATTCTTTTAGGGATATGCACTTGAGTCAGTCTGCTACATTCTAAATAAGGTACCAAGTAAGTCGGTAAATAAAACACCACATGAGATGTGGACTGAACGTAAGCCGATGCTCTCTCACCTTAGGGTTTGGGGGTGTCCGGTGTACGTCAAACGTTTAAAAACAGACAAACTTGAACCCAAGTCTGACAAATATTTTTTTTCGGTTACCCTAAAGAAACTAAAGGATATTATTTCTACTTTGCTGAAGAACAAAAGTTGTTCGTAAGCAATAGAGCTATATTCTTAGAGAAGGAATTTCTTGGAGAAGGAAGTAGAAGCTCTAATGTTGAGCTTAGGAAAGTTCAACATGTAGAAGACTCGACACCATCCACTGAACCAGTTGAGTCTGAATTGATTAGATCAAATCTAGAACCTATTTTAGATGCACCATTAAGACGATCAAGTAGAGTACCACGTCAGCCGGATGAATGAAGGAAATTGGAATTTGGATGCCCAAGACGGTTTCTTAGTCCGGGAACGGGGATCCTGTCAAACTTGATGAAAACGATGAGTATCCGATCATCTATATGGATGCAATGCAGAGGTATGACTCTGATAAATGTCTTGGAGCCATGCAATCCGAAATGGAATTCATGAAGGTCAATGATGTATTGACATTAGTTGACCCACCTGAAGGGATAAAATCCATAGGGTGTAAGTGGATTTTCAAAAGAAAATGGGGCGCAGACGGAAAGGTGGAGACCCATAAAGCCCGTCTGGTTGTCAAGGGATATCGCCAACGTTATAGTATTGACTATGACGAGACGTTTTCTTCCGTGGCAATGCTCAAGTCCATTCAGATTATGCTTATGATAGCAGCACTTTTAGATTATGAAATCTGACAAATGGATGTAAAGACCGCTTTTCTAAATGAAGATTTAGAAGAGGAGGTGTATATGATGCAACCTGAAGATTTTATATCTGCAGATGAGTCTAAGGTGTGCAAGCTTCAAAAATCTATTTATGGATTAAAGCAAGCTTCACGGAGTTGGAACATACGATTTGATAAGGTGATCAAATCATATGGCTTCATTAAGAATGAAGAGGAACCTTGCATTTATAAATGGCAAATGGTTCAGTTATTATATTCCTTATTTTGTATGTGGATGACATTCTTTTACTTTGGAATGACATTCCTGCATTACAAGGAATAAAGGTATGGCTATTATCTCAATTTGCCATGAAGGATTTGGGAGAAGCATCTTACATCCTAGGAATGAAGATCTATAGAGATAGATCTAAAAGATTGCTTGGATAATCCCAATCCACATACATTGATACTATACTGAAGAGGTTCAGTATGATTAATTTCAAGAAAGGCTATCTTTCGATGGGCCATGGAATTAACCTCTCTAAAAGGAATTGTCCGACAACCCCTCAAGAAAGAGATAGTATGGATAGAATTCCATATGCTTTGGCAGTGGGATCTATAATGTATGCCATGACATGTACTAGACCAGACATGACATACTCGCTAGGAGTAGTGAGCATATACCAGTCTGATCCAGGTAGCAACCACTGGAAGGTTGTAAAAACCATCCTTAAGTATTTGAGAAATACTAAGGACCAGTGGCTTGTCTATGGTGATTCTGACTTGAAACTTGAGGGTTATACTGATTCCAGTTTCCAGTCAGATCGAGATGATAGCAAGAGCATGTCGGGTTATATCTTTACTCTTAAGGGTGGTGCTATCTGCTGGAAGAGTTCCAAGCAGCACACAGTGATAGATTCTACAGAAAATTGATACAAAAGAAAATATGGCTGATCCATTTACCAAAGTCTTCGGCATCAAAGAGTTCAACGAACACAAGTCGAAGATGGGTATTAGATACTGTGCCGATTGGCTTTAGGCTAAGTGGGAGTTGTTGGAAATTGTATCCTAAATGTCAATCGTCAGCATGTTGATGATTGAATTTTGTAAATAAATTGATAAATTAATAAAGTGTTATTTGACATTATTCATCATTTCATCTTCAAATGAACTCTTATATGATGAAGTCCTTAGGACTTATGTTATGATAAAGGAGGATTTATCCTTGAGTCCTTAAACTGGTTCGTGACCAAATGATATGTTGTTACTGAGACGACAGCATTATCGAGATTAGATCGTTGTGTGACATATACGTTGGTTGTCCTCTTAACCAAGGAGTGTGGAGATACTGGTATGCCACACAGGTGATGTGTATGAGTACATTTCACTGAACGTGATCAATTCCAGAATGCTCTACTGTCAAGAGATGTTCCGAGTGGATATGGGTATAAGTTTGGCCCTCTGACCTAAGATCGCAACCTGTGACTAGCAAGCAACTCTCTATACTTTGGTACCGGACTATCTGAATTTCTAATTTAGTGACGGAAGGTTACTGGGTGCAGTCAAGTACTTGCATAGTCAGTTGTGAGTCGAGATGGAATTGACCCCTTTTCGAAATCGGAGATAATGTCTTGTGATTAATTTAGCAAAACTTTGGCCAGGATAATCCCAGTGAGGAGTCACGGGATATCTAAAGTTAATCGCATAATGGATGTACTAATTATAGGGTTGACAGTGAGCTCTAACTCATCCTGGCATTAGGAGTCAAAGGGATTGAATTATGCAGTAACCATAGTCCAGGGTTCCAGAATATTTGCTTCGCATATATTCGGCCTATCCGGACGTCGAGTACCATTGCTAGATGGTCACATCGATTAGTATAGAAAGACGTTCCTATACTACCGGCTTAGGTTCGAACCTATGAGGTCATACGCATAGAAGTTTCTAGGTTGATCAAATGGCTGATTGATGATTAAGAATCATTCAGGAATAATTTGGTCAATTCGATTGACAAATTATCCTAAAGCAAAAGTTGCATTAAAATAATTATTGAATTATTGGAGAATTAATTAGCAATTAGATTGCTAATGAACTCAATTTGATTGAGTAATTGGGCTTAGGTTGAGCCAAATTGAATAGGATTCAATTTGGGCTGCATCAGGGTTTGACCTAATTGGATTGGGTTCAACCCAAGTAGATTGAGCTTAACCCAATTGATGGGACTTGACCCAATTGGATTGGGCTTGATCCAAATCAATTAGAAGACCTTATTTGATGAGGATTATGAGTCCAAATAATCAGAATTGGATAAGGAGAAGAATCCCTAAATTTTAGGAACCCATCCTTATCTTCTTGGAGAAGAATGACACTTTGATTTATCCCCAATATTTTCCATGTCTATCTTCCTTATTTCTGGCCAAAAATTGGCATGAGAAGAGAGGAGGCGTGGAGATATATTTTCTATAAAAATGGCACCTTAAATCTTTCTAGAAAGATTTAGATGAATTTCCTAATTTGTAGGGATTGCATGGTGCATGAAATAGGGTGGTCTGCGGCTGAACTTTGGACGTATGAATTCCTATCTTTTAGAGATCCAAAATGCACGAAATTTTGCCAAACCACCAGAATTTTTTTGGGAATTTTATCAGCTAAATTAGTTGGCTAAATTAGGTGGGAGGCGTGGGGTGGTCTTTTGGCTATAAAAGACCCCCATGCCTTGGGTTCAAAATATACAATATTTAGAAGTTTCAAAAAATTCTGAAAAAATTTTCTGAGGGCCTCCATCCCTTCTTCTCCTTCTTCCTTACGTTCATCCTCTATCTCCTTGAAGAACAATCAAAGGTTGAGTGTTTAGAAGGAGAAAGTTTCAGCCATTGCAGCATTTCTGCGCGAGCTAGCACTTCCCGCGGAAGACGATCTACCTAGGGCTTCGCATGTACTTCTCGTAGAGGCCATTCATGTGCGTGGCTGCGAAGTCAAGAATTAGATCCTCAAGTTTCTTCCATCATAAAAGGTATTAATTCTATATTAATCTTTTATGTTGGAGTCAGGGTCTTGGTCCGATTCTCTGAGGTTTTATCCTCCTTTGGGGCTTCTCACGGAGTTATCTTCATAATCCATTCGATGGATATTCGGAGATTAATCGGAATAGAGTGTTTACCTTTCAGATCTGATAGTTAATCATGCATAAAGTTTTAGCATATTTGTTTAAACGATTCCGGCATAATCCTATGTGTTCTTACAATGCTGATTTCTAGATTTGATCTTGTAAGCATGCACGAATTAAATTGTTTGATTCGATTTTTCCGCTACGTTTTTGAAACTTAAAAAGAACTACATGTGGCTTGATCCCCCTTATTAAGGGGTACGCAGGCAACCCGATCAGGTTCAGCCATGGTTTTCAAAAAAAAAAAAAAATCAGCATGCTTAACACCGAAGAACCTAGGATTCACTTTCAGTAATCACCTGTGGCTTCCTTCCTAGACACCAACTGAGTCGATTGTTCCAGAATGGGTTAGCCCAAAGTTTTTCATACTACTATATTGGTCTCATTGCACATTCAATAATTTAGCACTAGCAATTATACTGTGCTACAATATGAATATAACACTATCTCATAGCATAAAATAATCATGCATACAAACAACCTAGCTATCTCATAGCATCAGGATAATAGCATGTTTTATCATTTGGTTAAACTGATTAAGGGTGGCTCTGATACCACTGTTGGGTTTCCCAGTGCCCTAGGGCGCAGCGGAAGATACGGGATTATAAAATTTTCTTATAAAACCCATTATATAAAACCCTAATAAGCCAAGATCACCTTAATAGTATAACCAAATAATGTAGAAAATATAATCTTGGTATAGAAGAATACCTGTCACACTATATCCAATATGTCTGAAGATGTCCTAAGGTGCCCAAATGTTCACCCTCCAATGTTGATCCACACAGGAATGGGTTCACGACTCTAGCTCCACCAAAACTTGATTCTAGTTGTTCAATCCTTCCAAAGGATTTAATTGGCTGATTTTCCTTCACTTCTTTCTTCCTTTCTACCTCTAAAACATTCACTAGCCTTTTTGTCCTAAAGAAGACCCTCTTGTCTTGGCTTAGGACAAAAGAGAGAGGCTTGTAAGAAAGAACGGCTAAGGGAGAGAGAAGGAGAGGCTTTTTCTCGGATAATCTTTAGAACCCCAGGGTGCCTCCTTATTTATAAGAGATGGAGGGATGCATCACAAAGGGATGCATCCCATCCACATGCCTCATCATGATGAGGTGTGTGCTAAGAGGGGCATCCCATCATGATGGGGCGCTAAGGAGAAGGGTGTATCAAGCTTTAGAAAAAGCCGTATCTAATGATACACTTTTTTCTCACGTCTTCCTCTTAAATCCTGATGATCCAAGGACTCAAATGCAGGGAACCAAAGCCAATGGTCCAGATCTAGGCGCCATCTAATGGTCCAGATCAAGGCATCATCATTCAGGGTGCCATCCAATGGTCCAGATCTTTCATCTAGGGAGCCATCCAGTGGTCCAGATTCAGGCGCTGACCAATGGTCCAGATCCTTCATCCAGGAAGCCATCCAATGGTCCAGATGAAGGCGCCAACCAGTGGACCAGATCCTTCATTCAGGAAGCCATCCAATGGTCCAGATAAAGGCGCCAACCAGTGGACCAGATCCTTTATCTAGGGAGCGATCTAATGGTCCAGAAGTGAAGGCCCTATCAAATCCAATCCATTTGGGTTTGACCAACTTAAAGAAAATATTAAACCTAATCAAATCAGGTCTAATTAAAGCCAAATGGGTTCCAACTCTTGGCTAACCCATATTAGGTCATGATCTAATCATATTAGATCAACCTAATCTAAGAATCAGATTCAAATTTAATTTGAATCAGGAGCTAGGGTTTGCAACACGTGCTAGCATGTTCATCTTGCAAACATGATCTAATCTAATTAGACCCTTGATCAATTTCCTTGTGTGTGACCCATTGGATTCCTTATCTTAGCCAGCAGTAGGTGCAGGTGCAAGTTGACCTAACCTGATTAGAATACCTCTAATCCAATTTAGGTCCAATTCAGTGCTAAACCTGACTTAGCAATCAGAACCTTTCTGATGCTTTGATCTAATCAAACTCTTTGATCTGATTAACCCACAAGACAAGATTGACGTCTAGCAATGTATCATGTCTACCCGGAAGATGAGGAATGTATTAGACAAATCCAAACATACCTTTCAGTGGCAAGTTACCGTGCAATTCAATCCCTTAGTCATACTACATCCTGAATAAGTGCATGAGTATGGATCAATATCAAACTCAATCACTTATTCATGTCTCTCTCAATCTTTTATATGATAATTCAAACAATGAAACATTAGAAACTCTTCTAATTTTCATTTTGCTTTGATCAAAGGCTTCTTGAATCATCATAAGATTAGAGTAAGTAGGATGTTACCTTCTCTTACTAGAAGTGACTGATTCCTTGTTGACCTACTCACAACCTTCGTACAAAATCCACCATATCCAGTATACCCCGTACACAACGCAATGTCGTGAATTAGGGTAAACCAAAATATAGGTTCAAGTGCACAAGGTACCATGGTGATCTCAGGTCTAAGGATCATTTGCACAACTCCCACTGTGAGAACCATCTTTTGACAATTAAGTAAGAATTCATAAGATGTTCTCATGGCTGGTCAATTTAGTGAACTCATTCCTCTAATGAGCACCCACATCTTTGTATTAATGTCTCACACAAGTGATTGTGAGATCAATCACCCTCTACATCGAGCATACATAAGATGTGCCAGTCTTTTCGGTAATATTGATCCCCGACTCAATATACCAATTTGACTGGGAATATTCTAAATTAGTATTTTAGGATTTTAGGTCTCACTGGTATGATCTCATCATAACCCTAAAACCAATGTCCTAATTTATGGAGTTCATCATCCAACAATAAAATAGATAAGCAGCAAATGATGAAACACAATGCCTTTATTGATATATATCAAGTGTCAAAGTACATGATTTGGAGGATTACAAAGAGAAACCCATCAAATGATTAGCTTATAGGGCATCTACTCTTTCAGGTCGCCCCTCCTCCTTGATTCACACCAAGAAAAGAGGGGCGTCCGCCCCTCCTTTCCCTCTTGATCACCACACGCCCAAGGGGAGGGGCGTCCGTGTTGGCGCTGTGCGGAAGCGTGTGGATCCCTGATAATTGCTAACCTAGGGCATCCCCTAGGGCGTCAGGCCGCGTGGAGAAAGAAGGAAGAAGAGATGAAGAACCACAATCACAAACTAGGGTTTTCGTGGAGAAGAAGAGGAAGAGAAAAGAGAACGTGGGAGAAAGTTTTCTGGTGGCTCTTATTTCTCCAAAAATAATACAAGTGACAACCCTAAAACTGATTACATCAAGAATTTATATAGGCTCTCAATTTTATTCTAATCCCAAGCCAACTCAATCTCCCCCTAAGCTACATTAGAAAGCACTCAACCCAAGTCCATGACTTACATGCTCTCTCCCCTTGAGTCTAAACCTAGCCCAAGAATGACTTAGACCCTTAGGAACATAAATCACGAAGTTCCTAAGTCAGTCAAAGACCAAAAATTCCCGTCATTGACTGAATGACACGCCTGGCACAGCGTTGGAGTCAACCCCTGCAGATCAGGGGTCGACCCCTCACAGACAGGGGTCGACCCCTCCTGAGACGACAGAGAACAGCTCTCTGTCGTCTCCCTATGACTTCCTGGGGTCGACCCTTCCACCTGAGACCGATAGAGAAATGCTCTCTGTCGTCTCCCTGTGACTTCTTGGGGTCGATCCTTTCCTCACTGTGGTCGACCCCAGCTCTTCATGGGTCGACCCCTCTGAGACGAATAGAGAATTGCTCTCTGTCTTCTCCCTATGACTTTCTGGGGTCGACCCTTCCTTCATTGGGGTCGACCCCAGCTCTTCATGAGTCGACCCCAGCTTTCCATGAGTCGATCCCAGCCTTGTAGAAACTGAATTTTGAGCTGGTTCTCCTTTGGATGCGCCACATGTGAGCCTACAATCTCCATCTTGGTGTTCCAAAGCCTCTGCAAGCTTTTCCTGGTCCATCAATCCCATCAACGCCACACACCTGAGGAAGCCATCCCTTGGAAGAGTCTTGGTCAGTGCATCTGCCGGGTTCTCCTTCGTATGAACTTTGGCTAGCTCCACTTCATGTTCTTCCACCAACTCCCCAATCCTGTGGTACCTGATGTCAATATGTTTGGTCGTCGCATGATAGACCGAGTTTTGAACCAAACGTAATGCACTCTGGCTATCACAATGCACCCTGACAGCCTTCTGTGCAAATCCCATTTCCAATGCCAATCCTTTCAACCATAGAGCTTCCTTGGTAGCTTTTGTGATGCCAATATATTCTGCTTTCGTTGTAGACAATACCGTGATTGGTTGCAAGCTTGATCTCCATGACACTGGACCTTCGTTCAAACAAAACACATAATCTGTGGTATAATACCGTGTGTCCATGTCTCCTCTGTAATCAGCATCCACAAAACCAATCATCGAGCTCTGGTTCTTCTTGGTCATGTTGGAATTCTTCTCCTTGCTACCTTCCTGTCCATAGCAAATACCAACTCCAAATGTGCCCACCAAGTATCTGAAAATACCTTTCAGTGCTTTCCAATGCTCCTTGCCGGGGTTAGCCATGAACCTGCTGACCTGGCTAACTGCATGTGCAAGATCTGGTCTACAGCAAACCATGGTATACATCACACTCCCAACTTCTGAAGCATATGGAATGCTCTTCATCTCCTTAGCTTCCATCTCAATTTGTGGTGACATTGTCTTCGAAAGACTGACATGACCGGCTATTGGTAATGCCACCGGTTTTGATCCATCCATGCCATATCTCCGCAATACCTTTCTGATGTAACCTTCCTAAGATAAATGCAGCACCTTCTTGGTTCTATCCCTGAGAATCTCTATGCCTAGAATCTTCGTGGCTGGACCCAAATCCTTCATCTCAAAATCCCGAGATAAGGCTACCTTCAAGTCTTCCACAATTCCTCTACTCTTGCAAGCAATCAGCATGTCATCTACATACAAGAGTAGATATAATCTAGACTCATCCTCAAGAGTCTTCACATAGACACAAGGGTTATACTCACATCTGGTGCTCCTCACATATGTATCGAACCGTAAGTACCATTGCCTTGATGATTGCTTTAACCCGTAGAGTGACCTCTGCAGCAAACAGACCTCTCCTTCTGACCCTGGCTCACCGAACCCCTTTGGCTGCTCCATATAAATCTTCTCCTCCAAATTTTCATGGAGGAAGGCTGTTTTAACATCCATTTGCTCCAACTCCAAATCCTGGATGGCAACAATGCTCAATAGCATCCGAATAGAAGTTGAGGATGATAGTGTTATTTTGATGATAAACAAGCAATTATCTAGAGTATGTTATAAGTTAAATCGATACTTCACTCATAAGTCCATTACTCTCAGTATATTTGCATGAATTGATATAGATACATTTCATTGTTCATTTGAATGAATCTAACCTTAAGATGCAGCAAAGTGTAGATTGAGTCGACCCAAAGAATGATTGGGTCGACCCCGGCACATCAAGAAAACATTTGGCACACTTTTGCAAAAATGGCCAAGATGAACAGTGAGTTGGGGTCGACCCAAGGAAAGCATGAGTCGACCCAAACATCAAGATCCTCAAAACAAAACAGAAAAATGGTTCTCTGGATTTTACTGAGAGGGTCGACCCAAGAAGTAGTTGAGTCGACCCAAGCTTGAGTCGACCCAAACCCTGAGAGGGTCGACCCAAAGGCAAGACAGAAAAGAAGACAGAAAATGGTTCTCTGGAATTACTGAGAGGGTCGACCCAAGAAGAAGTTGAGTCGACCCAAGTGAACTTTGAGTCGACCCGAAGAAAGGTTGGGTCGACCCAAGTGAAGGAAGGCTGAATTACAAGTTTCTGTGGATTCTGAGAGGGTCGACCCAAGGAATGTTTGAGTCGACCCAAGTGAAAGTTGGGTCGACCCAAGGACAGGTTGAGCCGACCCAAACACGGGCTGAAGCATAACGGCTAGTTCTGCAGATGTACTTTTTGTCCTTCCAAAAGGGAGTAACGGCTAGTTTTTGAATTCTAACCATTGGGGCTTGTCCAAAGGATGTAGGAAGCTATTTAAAGTGGCACTATTCATCAGATAGAATAACTTTTGTAAAGAATATCAAAGAGTACACAAGAAAACAAAAGTGCCCTAATCTTCTTCATCCAAGTGCTTCATTCAAGAATCAAAGAAAGGGATTGAGCAGATTCAAAGAGTCATCAAGAGCTCCATCCTCCCTTGAAGAGTGAAGCATCCTTGACAAAGAAGAGAGAAGCCACCTCAAAGCGATAAATATTTTCTAACTCTTCTTTGTAGTTTATATTGTTTCATTTGCTCATTTAGGAGTTTAAATCTTTTTTTTTGTTTGTTAAACTATTTGTAAAGGTTGGTTGGTTAGCCCGCAAAACCAACGGGATAGGTTTTTGGTGAGCCCGGAAAACCAAAGTGTAAAGGTTCGTTGGTGAGCCCGTAAAACCAACAAAGGTTTTTGGTGAGCCCGGAAAACCAAAGTGTAAAGGTTTTTGGATTGTGAGCCCGGAAAACAATCCAACTGTAATCCGCGAGATTATAGTGAATTCCCAAGGGGTCGCTTGGGGAGTGGACGTAGGTGCTAAGGAGAGCACCGAACCACTATACTTTGCGTTGTTTGTATTGTGATTTGTTTCAACTTGCTAACCATTCATTTGACTCAAGTAAGTTAGTTAAAATTAAAAGAAACCAATTCACCCCCCCCCCCCTCTTGGCTTGTTACCTTGGGCAACAAGTGGTATCAGAGCAAGGTGCTCTAATAGTACTCATTGATTTCACAATCAAGAGTTAAAGATCATGACAACCCAAGTGGGATGCTCTATGAGTGAAGGGCAATCCACAAATAGACCACCTCTATTTAATGGCACAAACTACGCATATTGGAAAGCTAGAATGAGGATATTCATTCAAGCTTCAGACTATGAACTATGGTATATCATCACTAGAGGACCTCACACACCCACACTTAACATAGACGGTACTATCATACCCAAACCAGAAATGGATTGGAATGAGAGTGATAGAAGATTAGCACAGTTAAATGCAAAAGCTATAAATGTACTTTACTGCTCATTAGATGTAGATGAATTTAATAGAATATCTACTTGCACTACTGCCAAAGAAATTTGGGACAAACTTGAGGTCACACATGAAGGGACCAATCAAGTTAAGGAGTCAAAGATAAACATATTGGTACACAAGTATGAATTGTTTAAAATGGAATCTACCGAGTCCATAACTGATATGTTTACTCGTTTTACTGACATTATAAATGGGCTTAAGAGTTTAGGAAAGTCTTACTCTAACTCTGATTTGGTGCGAAAAATTCTTAGGTCTCTACCAAGGAATTGGGAGGCCAAGGTAACCGCCATTCAAGAAGCTAAGGACCTCAACACACTGCAATTAGAGGAGCTTCTAGGATCACTCATGACCCATGAGTTGACAATGAGGCAAAATTCAGAAGATGAAGTCAAGAGAAGAAAGCCCATTGCCCTAAAGACTACCACCCCTAAACAACAAACTGAATCGGAAGATTCAGATGATGATGAAGAAATTGATGAGGAAGGGATGGCTATGCTTGGAAGAAAATTCAGAAAATTTATGAGAGGTAAGAATAGATTCCATAAAAAGAAACCCTTCCTTAAAGGTAACTCAAGCAAAGAAAAGGGTAAGGACAAAGAAAAGGAAAAAGAAACTCCCATTTGCTATGAGTGTAACAAACCCGGGCATTATAAGATAGATTGCCCAGATTTGAAGTGGATGGCAAGAAAGCTGAAAAAGAAGAATTTCATGGCTGAATGGAGTGAAAGTGAGGAATCAAGTTCGGAGGAGGAAGATCATCAAGAGACGGCCCAAATGTGTCATATGGCCAATGACGATGAGGTAGATTCTGAACTTGACTGTGATTTTACTGTTGATGAATTACATGATGCATTCTTAGAACTCATGGAAGAACATAAGAAAGTAATTAATAAAAATAAAGCTCTAAAAGAAGAAAATCAATCTCTTATTAAAGATAAGTTAAAACTGTCTCATAACTATGAAACATTAAGTAGGAAACTTACAAATGAAACCAAGAATCTAATTGCTGAAAATATCAAGTTAAAAGAAGATGCTGAAAAATATAAATCCTTGGTAGATAAATTTACACTTAGTTCTACCAAATTAAATATGATTCTTGATAGCCAAAAAGCTGTATATGATAAGGCTGGTTTAGGATATAGAACAAATAGGAAACAAAAATTCTTAAAGAATATTTTTGTAAAAGCTAAAAGTGAAAATATTACTTGTTATTGCTGCAATAAGTTAGGACATAGAGCATATGAGTGTAACTTTAGAAGGTCCAGTCAAAACAAATTAAGTAATAATCAAAAGATTAAATTCAAGAAAGTTTGGGTTCCAAAAGGAACAGTGAGTACTAACCCTAAAGGACCCAACTTAGTTTGGGTACCTAAAGTTTCTTCTTGATCTTGATTGCAGGTGTGTCTTACAGCTGATAAAGTGGAAAAACGTTGGTATCTAGATAGCGGCTGTTCAAGACACATGACCGGTGACGTAGATCAATTTGTCACCTTGGAATCAAAGAAAGGTGGAGTAGTAACCTATGGAGACAATGGTAAAGGGCATATCATTGGAAAGGGTAAAATTTTCATTGCTCCATCTATTTTTATAGAAAATGTCTTATTAGTTAAGGGCTTGAAACATAACCTTCTTAGCATAAGTCAATTTTGTGATAAAGGGTTTAAAGTCACATTTGAAGCATCTGTATGCATAATCACAAATCCTAAAGATAATAGCATTGTACTTGTAGGACAAAGGCAAAGAAATATTTACTTAGTAGATCTTCATGAGTTAGGCAAGAAAAATGGGTTATGCTTAATTACTAATGAAGAAAAGAAAAATGAAACTAGTTGGCTTTGGCATCGAAGATTAGGACATGCTAGTATGGAATTAATATCAAAACTAGTTAAGAAGGAATTAATAAAAGATGTGCCAAAATTGATCTTTGAAAAGGACAAAATATGTGGACCATGTTCATTGGGAAAACAAACGAAATCATCTTTCAAATCGAAGAATGTAGTATCAACAACTAGACCATTTGAACTCATACACATGGATTTATTTGGACCTACTAGAACTACAAGTCTAGGAGGGAAGAAGTATGGGCTAGTTATTGTTGATGATTTCTCAAGGTATACATGGGTTTCATTTTTGGCACATAAGAATGAAGCATTTTCTGAATTCTTGAAACTATATAACAATATAATAAATGATAAGAAACTCACCTTAGTAGCAATTCGAAGTGATCATGGTACTGAATTTGAAAATCAACACTTTGAAGAATTTTGCACTAAAAATGGTATATCACATCAATTTTCAGCACCTAGAACGCCTCAACAAAATGGGGTTGTTGAAAGGAAAAATAGGACATTGGCAGAAATGGCACGCACGATGTTGTGTGAGTCAAATCTTCCAAAGTACTTTTAGGCTGAAGCTATAAACACTGCTTGCCATATTCTAAATCGATTTTTAATACGACCAATAACCAAGAAAACTCCTTATGAACTTTGGAAGAATAAGAAACCAACTGCTAAATATTTTAAAGTATTTGGATGTAGATGTTTCATATTAAACAATGGCAAGGAGGATCTAAGCAAATTTGATGCCAAGTCAGATGAAGGTATCTTCTTAGGATACTCCACATCTAGCAGGGCATACAGAGTATTCAATAAAAGAACCTTAGTAGTGGAAGAGTCAGTCAATATTATATTTGATGAGTCTGATAGTGAGTCTGCTAGGAAAAAAAATATTATTGATGATGATACAGGAATTATTGACTTTGAAAAGTTGAATATTGATGACGTGCCAAATCAAGATAAGGGAGATGATTGCGTGCCACCACAATCCCAAAGCTTGCCAAAGGAATGGAGGTATGCATATGGACATCCCAAAGAATTAATCATTGGTGATCCATCTCAAGGGGTAAGAACTCGATCATCTCTTAGAAATTTAAATGATTATCTTGCTTTCGTTTCACAATTAGAACCTAAGACTTATGAAGAAGCTGAAAAAGATACTAATTGGATAAATGCCATGCAAGAAGAATTAAATCAATTCAAAAGAAGTAATATATGGACATTAACTGAAAGACCAAAGCATAACTCAGTAATTGAAACAAAATGGGTATTTAGAAATAAATTAGATGAGAATGGATTAGTTATAAGAAATAAGGCTAGACTTGTAGCTAAGGGATACAATCAAGAAGAAGGAATAGATTTTGATGAAACATTTGCTCCTGTAGCTAGATTAGAGGCTATTAGATTACTTCTAGCATTTGCATGTTTCATGAATTTTAAATTATATCAAATGGATGTGAAGAGTGCGTTCTTAAATGATTTTATTGAGGAGGAAGTATATGTAGAACAACCTCCTGGTTTTGAGAATCATGAATTGCCAAATCATGTGTTTAAATTACATAAGGCATTATATGGATTAAAGCAAGCACCTAGGGCTTGGTATGATCGATTAAGCAAATTTCTGCTTAATAATGACTTTAGTAGAGGAAATGTAGATAAAACTCTATTTCTCAAAAGAAAGGATAAAAATCTATTAGTGGTACAAATATATGTAGATGACATAATCTTTGGTGCCACAAATGATACTCTTTGCATGAAATTTGCTGATTTAATGCATGGAGAATTTGAAATGAGTTTGATGGGAGAACTAAGTTTCTTTCTAGGATTACAAATCAAACAAACTAAAGAAGGCATTTTCATTCATCAAACTAAGTATACAAAGAAAATACTAAAGAAATTTGGGAATGAAAACCATAAGGGAGTAGGCACTCCAATGAATCCTACTAGTAAGCTAGACAAAGATGAAAAAGGGAAGAGTATTGATATTAAGCTCTATAGAGGACTAATTGGATCCTTGCTCTATCTTACTGCTAGTAGACCCGACATCGTATTTAGTGTAGGAATATGTGCTAGATACCAATCGGATCCTAAGGAGTCACATTTAAGTGCTGTTAAGAGAATCCTTAGATATTTAAGAGGAACCACCAATATAGGATTATGGTACTCAAGAGACTCCTGTCTAGATTTGCTTGCATATTCAGATGCTGATTTTGTCGGATGCAAATTAGATAGGAAGAGCACAAGTGGCACATGTCAATTCTTAGGAAATAACTTAGTATCATAGTTTAGCAAGAAGCAGAATTCAGTGGCACTATCCACAGCTGAAGCTGAATATATAGCTGCTGGCAGTTGTTGTGCTCAAGTATTATGGCTTAAGCAACAACTAGAAGACTATGGAGTTAAGCTAGATAATATTCCTATTAAATGTGATTATACTAGTGCCATCAATCTTACGAAAAATTCAGTTCAGCATTCTAAGGCCAAACACATAGAAATAAGGTATCATTTTATTAGGGATCATGTGCAAAATGGAAATATATGTATTGAGCATATATGCACTGAAAAACAATTAGCCGACATATTTACGAAACCATTGAGTGAAGATAGATTCTGCATGCTAAGGAAGGAATTAGGCATATGTGATCCTTTTTATTGAAGAAATATAAAAAAGGGAGCTAGTAGTCTCATGATACATTCCTCCAATTTCTAAAATCCCATGAAACATGAGTCAAATTTGTTATCTGTAGATTCCTTACTCATGTATCATTGTCCCAGAAAGAATTTATAAGGATTGAAAGCAAGAAAAATTTTTAGAAGCAAAAAGGAAGAGAAAAGAAAAATTCTGCACATGGGTCGACCCAACTTGGGTCGACCCAACGTTGAGTCGACCCAAGAAAATTCTTGAGTCGACCCAACGTCGGGACCCCACTGTTAAAAGGGGGACCCGAGAGCAAAGTTAGGGCACTGTTTGCCCTTGTCCTCTTCTGAATACTCTAATCCCCACTTTCCAAACTCCTCCAAACAGTAGATTACCTTAAGATCTTGGAGAAATGGGACCCAAAAGAGCCGTAGCCAAGAGATCCGGAAGAGTCTCACGGATCCAACGGGAGGAAAGGCAACCTATAGAGCCATCTACCGTGTCTCCACGACGTGAGGCACGTGCGGAGCCCCCTCCTCCTCCTTCCCCCTCAGTGATACTTGCAAGATTTGCGGGGAGACCGGTTACAACGGGGAGAAGGATCCATTCCGAGTTCTTTGATCAAGAAGGGTTTCGGTTGAGGGAATGGATCCAAAGGCAAGGTTGGGAGTATCTTTGCTCCCTAGATGTGATGATCTACCCCGGATTGGTTCAGGAGTTCTATGCCTTCCTTAAAACTGGTATGGGAGGGCTTGTTTCGGAAGTTCGAGGGGTTCGAGTTCGAGTTTCCGAGGAGAGTTTGAGTGAGCTACTTCATCTACCCTGCGTAGGAGCCACTCCAGAAAAGCCTGAAAACAAAATGAGAGCCCTACAGCGAATCATGGAAAATGAGAACTTCGACTTTTTCGAGAAGGTAATAGCTAGTTCTCTTTCTGCTGAAATGAGATTACTGCTCAGTATAATAAATAGGATTTTATTTCCAAAAATCGGGAGATTCGATCTCATCACAGAGCGAGATCTAGCAGTGATGGAGTGTATGATTCAGGGGATTCCCCTAAATCTTCCGGCCATGATACTGAGACAGATGAGGAAGGTGATCTGCAACTCCAGGGTATCACTACCTTATGGTATGATACTCACTTTTATTTTTCGACAGCACGGTATAGCTCTCGAGGGGGAGGCATCCAAGAGTCTGCATCATACTGACACATACACTGCACGGACACTTATACGCATGGGATATGCGAAAGTGAACGGGCAGTGGATTAACACTGGAGCAGGCATTCAGGGTGAGGCACCAGAGGGCGATGCACCAGAGGGCGATGCACCAGAGGCTGAGGATGAGGAGCATATGGATCATCCTACTGTACCTTTAGAGGCTGGACCATCGTCATCCGTTCCTCCGAGAGATACGGATGAGTTTTGGAGTAGGATGACTGAGATCATGTCAGCTCAGGCCAGGACTATTACTGACCGACTGGACACCATGTCTGCTGAGATCAGTGATCTGAGGCAGCAGATAGGAGCACTCTAGAGAGAGAGAGAGACCCATGGACCATCTGTGCCACAGGCTGCCGAGTCAGAGATTTTGGCACAGAGTCATCCAGCTCGTCGTGCTCCACGCCAGACACAGTCTCACCAGACTCGACCTCCCCTCGCCACATACACTAGGCGGATGAGGACTAGATCCCAGCCATTAGAGTCTCCCTAGGCTGATTTTAGCATTTCTGTTTAGAGCCTAGGCTAGATATCTAGTTCTCATATGTATTTTGCTTTTATCATGTATCTTAAACTTTGATTAAGGAACATTGTATTTGTTTTTGGCATGAATGTACGAAAATGTTCCTATTTTGATCAATGAAGTTTGAAGTTTGGTATTTATTGCATCTTTTTCCGTGTACCTATTTGATGATAACAAAAAGGGGGAGAAGTAAAGAGAGAGTAATAGGGGAGAAGTAAGTAATAGGGGAGAAGTAAAGATATCTTTAGAAGTAAAGAAAGAGTAATAAGAGGAGGTAATAAGAGGAGAAGAAAAGAAAGGAGAAGTAAAGAAAGGAGAAGTAAAAAAAAAAAATAATATATAAGAAGTTGAAATAAGAAGTCATGAACTTGTGTAAGAAGAGAGAAATAACTTGTGAAACAAATTGGAAATCATATAAGAAAGCATATACATCTAAGGGGGAGCAATTTGTAACAATGAAAATCTTCAAATCCAAAACTTCTATCAAATTTCAGAACTTGGCACATATAATTTCAGAATTTGGCACGCACCTTTCACACCTCGATACATAACCTGAAACTCATGTTTTATCTCAAATTTTTGGAGTTTCATCTTTAATGAATTATAAATGAAAGGGGGAGTAATTCAAAAAGTCAAATTGGCAACATTTAAATAATATAGGGGAAGACTTCACTCTTACATATGAAAAGCTGAAATTCAGCAAGGTAAGCCCTTTCAAAAACTGATTTTAAAAGACAAGTATCAATAGGCTCATACTCTTTATTTTGTAATCATCAAAAAGGGGGAGATTGAGGATGATAGTGTTATTTTGATTATTAACAAGCAATTATCTAGAGTATGTTATAAGTTAAATCGATACTTCACTCATAAGTCCATTACTCTCAGTATATTTGCATGAATTGATATAGATACATTTCATTGTTCATTTGAATGAATCTAACCTTGAGATACAGCAAAGTATGGATTGAGTCGACCCAAAGAATGATTGGGTCGACCCCGGCACATCAAGAAAATATTTGGCACACTTTTGCAAAAATGGCCAAGATGAACAGTGAGTTGGGTCGACCCAAGGAAAGCATGAGTCGACCCAAACATCAAGATCCTCAAAACAAAACAGAAAAATGGTTCTCTGGATTTACTGAGAGGGTCGACCCAAGAAGTAGTTGAGTCGACCCAAGCTTGAGTCGACCCAAACCCTGAGAGGGTCGACCCAAAGGCAAGACAGAAAAGAAGACAGAAAATGGTTCTCTGGAATTACTGAGAGGGTCGACCCAAGAAGAAGTTGAGTCGACCCAAGTGAACTTTGAGTCGACCCAAAGAAAGGTTGGGTCGACCCAAGTGAAGGAAGGCTGAATTACAAGTTTCTGTGGATTCTGAGAGGGTCGACCCAAGGAATGTTTGAGTCGACCCAAGTGAAAGTTGGGTCGACCCAAGGACAGGTTGAGCCGACCCAAACACGGGCTGAAGCATAACGGCTAGTTCTGCAGATGTACTTTTTGTCCTTCCAAAAGGGAGTAACGGCTAGTTTTTGAATTCTAACCATTGGGGCTTGTCCAAAGGATGTAGGAAGCTATTTAAAGTGGCACTATTCATCAGATAGAACAACTTTTGCAAAGAATATCAAAGAGTACACAAGAAAACAAAAGTGCCCTAATCTTCTTCATCCAAGTGCTTCATTCAAGAATCAAAGAAAGAGATTGAGCAGATTCAAAGAGTCATCAAGAGCTCCATCCTCCCTTGAAGAGGAAGCATCCTTGACAAAGAAGAGAGAAGCCACCTCAAAGCGATAAATATTTTCTAACTCTTCTTTGTAGTTTATATTATTTCATTTGCTCATTTAGGAGTTTAAATCTTTCTTTTTGTTTGTTAAACTATTTGTAAAGGTTGGTTGGTTAGCCCGCAAAACCAACGGGATAGGTTTTTGGTGAGCCCGGAAAACCAAAGTGTAAAGGTTCGTTGGTGAGCCCGTAAAACCAACAAAGGTTTTTGGTGAGCCCGGAAAACCAAAGTGTAAAGGTTTTTGGATTGTGAGCCCGGAAAACAATCCAACTGTAATCCGCGAGATTATAGTGAATTCCCAAGGGGTCGCTTGGGGAGTGGACGTAGGTGCTAAGGAGAGCACCGAACCACTATACTTTGCGTTGTTTGTATTGTGATTTGTTTCAACTTGCTAACCATTCATTTGACTCAAGTAAGTTAGTTAAAATTAAAAGAAACCAATTCACCCCCCCTCTTGGCTTGTCACCTTAGGCAACAGAAGTATGTCGAACAACTGGGGAGATTACTTCATTATAATCAATGCCCTCCTTCTGGAAGTATCCCTTAGCCACTAACTTGGCTTTGTATCTGATGCCTTCTCTATTTGAAAGTCTTTCCTTACATTGAAACACCCACTTGCATCCAATGGGCTTTTTTCCACTTGGCAACTGCACCAACCGCCAAGTCTAATTTTTCTAGAGAGACTACATTTTCTCTACCATAGCTTGGACCCACCTATCGCTATCCTGGCATGCCAATGCCTCCTCGTAGGTCTCCGGGTCTCCATTCACAGCAACCAATACATAAGACATGGTTTCGCCAAAATCATACCTCTCTGGCTGCCTCACAATCTGCTTAGGCTTGTGCAGTACGACTCCGATGCTTCTGCTGAGATCTTGTTCTTCCCTTTGCACATCTCATCTTCGAGTTAGTGTCTCGCTCCTCTCCACATTTGGAGGCACCTTTGACTGATGCTCCAACTGAATTTCATATCCTTTTGGTGCACCTGCAAAAGGTAAAACTGAATAAGAAGTTAGCTGTCTAACCCTATCCAATTGGTTCTCCCCCCGCTCTTCTTCCACCCTTTGCATTTTTAGTACTGAATTCTCATCAAAGACCACATTCCTATTGATAGTAGTCTTCTTCTCCAAGGGATCCCACAGCCGATAACCCTTGACTCCATGCGGATATTCTATGAACACCATCTTTTGTGACTTGGCATCCAACCTGCTCCGCTCACTGGGATCAATGTGCACAAATGCCGTACACCCAAATACTCTAAGATGACCAACCTCCACCTTCTTTCCAGACCATAACTCCTCTGGAATCCTTGTTGGGATTTGTATCCGAAATGTCAATCGTCAGTATATTGATGATTGAATTTTGTAAATAAATTGATAAATTAATAAAGTGTTATTTGGCATTATTCATCATTTCATCTTCAAATGAACTCTTATATGATGAAGTCCTTAGAACTTATGTTATGATAAAGGAGGATTTATCTTTGAGTTCTTAAACTTGTCGCGACCAAATGATATGTTGTTACTAGGACGACAGCATTATCGAAATTAGGTCGTTGTGTGACATATACGTTGGTTGTCCTCTTAACCAAGAAGTGTGTGCACACAGGTGAAGTGTAGGAGTACATTGTTAGAAGTATGCCCTAGAAGCCAATGTGGTTGACGCATATTTGTAATCTGGGGCTTGAATTTGTACTTTGACACTTATTAATAAATAAGATTGGGCAATTTATTTTTCATTCATGTTTGTATGTGTCCATGAATCGTCCAAGAAATTAATAGATGATGACACATAATTTCAAGGAGTTGAGAATTTGAGGCATGTGTCATTAGGGATTAATTTCTAAATGCTCCTGATCAATGGATCTATCACGAGGGACGGTGATCGATCCGCTGAGATTAGTGCACAGATCACTTAGTCAGATGGACGAGTCTCGAGTCCACAGTGTAGAGACACTGGAGTGATTATGCAAGTACTTGTTAAAGAACAAGGTACTGAGCGTGACCAAAGATGGTAGTCACATGGATGTCTATCCACTCGTCAGTGACTACTTATGCTGCAGTTGTATGACTGGTCCTTTGACCTGCGATGCCTCAGCTATTCACTGTGAGGTTGCTGTAGTTTGACGAGCATGTGAACTTGGGCCCTAGTCATTCGGATCCTTGTAGTGCGAATTGACTGCAGTAGGTTTATTTTGGAATAGGGTTGCATCTAGATGGGATCTATCAACCTAGATAGATTAGGAGTGATCCTATGTGATTTATGAGACTGGATTCGATAAATTTCTGGCCAGGTATTTTGGAAAAAGAGTTTTCCATATCTCGAACTGGAAGTCGTATAAATTTGACATATGACAGACGATGGGATTTGACGAAATATCTATAACCTCCGTCACGTCGGGATCCATGATAGAGGGACTGTATCATACGCTAACTGCACCTAGAGATTCAGACATTTCATTCTGCTGGGTTGCCACCATATACTGCTAGGTGTCACTAGTGGATTGTGAGACTCGAAGGTATTCACTTGGTGATCAGTGAACCCTGAGAGTAGAACTGAAATCGTTTCAGTCCACTGAAAGAAATTTCAGTGATATTGAGATGGAGATCTTAATAGGTCTCACTACCAGTCAGAATAGAACCAATGGAGTCACACACATAGAGGATTTAATTAGTCAGACTATCATAATTGTGATTTGGAATCACAATAGAAATCAATCATCAATATGATTGGTGATTGAATTAACCCACTAAGTGTTAGTAAGTTAATGAAAGAAGAATTAAGTGGAATTGATTGCAATTGGATTGCAATTGGGCTGATTTAATGAGCCAAATCAAATTGGGTTCGACCCAAATTGATTTAGGTTCATGATTGGGTCAATTTGATTAAACCAAGATTTGTGCGGATTTTAAAGACCACATGTCGTCGTAGGATGAATATGACTTAGGTCATGTTCACACTATGCGGACTTTGAAGTCCACATGGCGTCGTAGGATGCATGCTCCCAAATCAATTAATTCTTCTAATGAGATTAGGAATCCTAATGTGATTAGGAAATTAATCAATTGACTAAATAGACACATGTTATGCATCTATGAGCACAAGGATTGGACACTTGGCATTAATCAAGGGTGGGTTATAGTCCCATACTCCTAATAAGATTAGGAGGAGCCCTAAACCCAATCTATAAAAGGGTAGCAAGGGAGAAGTTATGAATTAATTCTCCTCTTCCTCTCCATGCCTCCTTTTCTTTTCTTCCTCCCTTCCCACGGCAGCAAGAGGAGATCCTCTCCTCTCCTCACGGCAGCAAGAGAAGGGGCATCTTCTTCCTCTAAGTGTTGGAAAGAAAGAAGAAGAAGCAAGGGAAGAGAAGGATCACGCCATGGAAGAAAGAGTTCTTCCCACGCCAAGCCCTCTTCTTCCTCCTTCTCCACGGCAGCAAGAGGGTCTTCTCCATCCTCTTCTTCCACGGCAGCAAGGCAAGGAAGATCCACAAGCAAAGGTCCCTCCTTCCTCTTCCTCCATTGCGAGCAAGATCAAAGAAGAAAGGGTTCTTCTTTAAGGAGGTATGTTGCAGATTTTTATCTTCTAATCTATATGATAGTCATGAGAGGTCTTTGCAAGGAGCTAGCACTCCGGTAAGACCCTATCTCAGATGATTAGATCCTCGTGTGGATATCTGTAGAGGCCGGACAATTGTGTGGCTCAAATAGGAACCTAGATAGATTTTCAGGCTACGGTGTTCTTCACCTGCAGAATTTTTGAAGATGAGATCTTTAAATTAATTTTTTCTGATTTTAGTTTCAATTTTATGAATCTTAATCAACCTTCCTCAGATCCTAATCTCTCCTTTCTAATGAATTCAAAGATCTTCTGGATTTGGATCCAGAAAATTTTTTGAATTCTACGATCCGAGGCGCGTTCATGCGATGAACGACGTCTCGTTCGAATTTCGCTGCGAACGTCGCATCGAACAGGACGTAACATAGCATGCATTTTACTGAACGTGACCAATTCCGAAACGCTCTACTGTCGAGAGATGTTCCGAGTGGATATGGGTATAAGTTTGACCCTCTGACCTGAGACCGCAACCTGTGACTAGCAAGCAACTCACTTTACTT